>NC_044981.1:687500-919534 GCF_008728515.1 Papio anubis
CCCTGTCTCCTCAACTGACTTCCCTCTTAGGTCCACTCATGGCTGCCCAGCAGCCAGGAGTCTCAAAGTCTTGCCCCAAAATTCTGGGGGAAATGAGAAGAATCTTCACGGAAGCTCCTGTACAAGTCCTGCCTCTCGCCAGCTTAAATTTAGCCTCTGCAAATAAGTCAAGGGCATGTCCCATTGCAGCCCGGGGCTGGTTAAAGCTTCTTAGGGCCCACAATGACAAATGGCTGAGATGGGGAAGGGAGTGCTGTGGGTCAGAGTCAGAGGGAGGAGGCAGGGAAACACCCCCAGACATCTGCCATGTGTGGCCCTGTCATGCTGGCTCATTCAGCATTCTGCAGATGACACTGTGGTTTCACATGTGATTTTACAAAGCAATCAATGGACAAATATTTATCAGCATTCTTGTTGCATTGTGTATCCATCTCATTTTGGGTTAAACAGTCGTGTCTGCTCAGAAGGTCCAAATAATCTGGTTGGATAGATAAGACATAAAATAAAGAGAGAAAGAACAATTTTATTAACAGTAACATTAAGTAATGATAAGATATTGTCATAAGTTGCCTGAAACAATTAGGAGGCTGACATTAATTCATTGTATTAGTTATCTATTGCCACGTAACAGATTATTGCTGTCTTAAATTTAGCAGTTTTAAACAACAAACATTTGTTATCTCCCAGTTTCATGGGTCAGGAAGTTGGGAGCATCTCAGTGGGGGGTTCTGGCTCAAGTGTCTCATGCAGTTGCTATCAAGCCATTGGCCGAGGCTGCAGTGACATCCGAAGACCCAACTGGGCTTCTGAGTTCAATCACGTGCTTGCTGGCAGGACCTTGGATTCTTGCTGGCTGTTGGCTGGAGATTTCAGTTCCTCACCACATGGGTCTCTCCCAGCAGATTAGCAGGCTTCCCTCCAAACAAGTGGGGAGGGAAAGAAAGAAAGAGAATCCAGTACAGAAGTCACAGTCTTTTCTAATTACATAATCTTAGAAATTATGTAATTAGATAGATATACATAGCATCTCTTCTGCTGTGTGTTTTGGTCACCACCTTTGGTACAATGTGGGAGGAAACTACACCCGGCGAGAATATCAGGGGCCAAGGATCACCGGGAATCATCTCAGAGGCTGCCAACGATATCCCTGTTTGATATTCTTAGCACAAGGTGAAAACCTTTAACAACTATTGCTTTTGTGAGATGGGAGAATCCATTCACCTGTCTAATAACTTTTGCAACATACCATTGTTGTGATGTGGCTGTTGTACCATATGAAAACCTACACAAGGTGATCTGCGGCTCCTCCCAACTCAGGGACGAAGGCTCTGTAGCCCTTTTGTATCCAGTTTAAAATGACACCCGGAAGATTGCCACGGGGGCTTTCCTGGTGTAGGTAGGAGAGGTCTACTGAGCCGGCACCTTGAGCACTGTTCACGTTTATTGAGACTGAAAGAGAGATGAACCTGGCTCCAGGAGGGCAGCCGAGACCAGAGGTTGAGAGACTCAAAGTATCCAGGTGGAAGCTGAGGTGGAAATCTGCAGAGACGCCAGGAAACACACCTGTTAGCCGCAGGGGCCAGGAGAGGATCCAGGACTGCAGTGCAGAGAGGTACGTCTGGCGGTCTTGGGAATGTCCCCACGAGGCCAGGCAGGGAAGGCCATTTTTTTCTCGGTGCCAGGCATGTGGTACTGCCTCTGGGAATGTTAGCTGGATGTCTGTCTATTCTACTCTGTAAGCCTTCATCTGTTCCTAAGTAAGGTGGATTAACTCTTGGATACTGACATAGGATGTATTTACCCCATGCAGAGTGGTTTTCCATTTTCAAACACGTGGTTGTTGCTGCTTGTTATCTGGTCACACCTTTACTGAAGAAGCCTTCCAGGAGAAGAAAGTGAGAGTAAGGGATTAAAAGAACACCAGTCAGTGTTAGCCACTAAGAAGTCCTATTGCACAGGGTCAGGAGGGAGTGAATGAACGCAGAGAGCTTTCAACATTATGCCCGCCACTTAGAAACACGAATGCGTGGTTAGCACAGGCACCGTTCCCCACAGGGCTCACGACAGTCTTGCTCTGGTTTTGAGACATCACATGGTGTAGAAAGCAGGTCCAAGCAAGAGCCTGGTTCCCTGGCTGACGTGACTGTTCTCGACTCACATGAGCTTTGAGGATCGAGCTCCTGTGGGCGGCGTATCAGGGCAGCTCTCCCCTGGGCTGCTCGGCAAGTTGGTCTTTAGCTACTGGCATCCGCTGCACCTGCTTTCCCCAGAACCCACGATCGTTTGCTTCTCTCCCTCTCCCCATTGTGAGAATAATCCAAGTCTTTGGGCCGCCCACAGATCGACGCCTGGCACTGTGTACTCTCGAACGACGGGCACCTTCAGCATTCCTCAGACACCGTGCAGTGAAGACAGTGGGACTGGGCACGTTTTAGAATGTCTTACTGAGTGTCTACAAAAACCACCTATAAAAAAGACTTAAGTCATCATAAGCCAGTAAGATGTGTAGAAACCTTATGGCTATGTTCGCATGTTGATATAACATTCTAATTAAATATATCCATTATGCGATTGTGAGTTTACCGAATGTATGGCATGAAACATACTAATTTGTGGGTCACACCAGCCTCAAGTCCTTTGAAGTCCATTTTCATAGAAATGTGGGGACTCTGCTGGAAGTGGGAGAGGAAACACAGTCTTACGAAGTGACAGGCCCAACCCCCAGCTCACCAATAATGGATACAGGGTGACGATACTTAACAACGCTTTTAGATGTACATGTCTTTTCTATAGTTTCAATGTGGCCCACCTATAAAATTCATAAATAAGGAAAACATCTTTAAAAAGTTAAGTGTGGATAGAATCCAACTATTAGAAGCAAGCTCGCTCTGTGCATCTCCATTTTCTCACTACTCAGGCTCAGAACGGGTCTGTGCTATATTCCTATTCCCTGAGCTTTACCGATTATAAACAGATTCCCTTCTCTATCACCACGTTTTATGGACTGATGCCGCCACGCTTCCCCGGAAGACAAAAGGAAAAAGAAAAATCTCTTCTGTGTCCTTCACATCTATAGACGTATATTCAGTTAGGCTCAAATGTAAATAGAGTTTCACTGAGAGAGAAAAGAAGCATTAATTTTATTCCAACATTTATGATTATGTGACATACGGAACCCTCTTCTCTCCACTGTTGCTTCTCCTGTTCGTAACAGCAAGGCACTGATTTAAGGTATTTGGCCAACTTCCTTGAAGCTCTTTCTAAGCAGAAACAAGGAGGAGCCAGGTGCGTGAGTCAACAGCAACTCTCCCATGTTGATCAAACAAGGCTGGCGTTGTTGCAGAAATGAGAAAGCAGATCTGGGGCAAATGCTGGGCTCTATTTCCTCGTATTGTATTTTGCTTTGGCAACTTGCAGGCTTAGTTATTAGAGCAGCAGATGTTTTTTAAGACTTACAGGGAAAAGAGCATATCAGATTCCATGCCCGTGCCTGTCCCAAATGCACATGGCAAGAAGGGTTACTTGGAACTGAACACGCAGAGGGGCAGAGGACACATTCAGAGGTCCTTAACGGCACCAAGGGAACATCTTTTCAACAAAAAATGAATTTATTCTCAGAGCGGGTCAAACCTCCTTATTCCCAGGTTCATTTTGACCTTTAGCCACAAGGATGCAACTGTATCATTAAAAAACAAAACAGAACAAAACAAAAAACCCACTCCTGGGGTTTCCTACCGAGGAACCACAGTTCTAAGAGGGGTCCTGTGATTCTCCATCTGTCTTCCGTGTACCTGGGGGGCTGGGAGGACCCATCGTCTCTTCCCTGCTTGGATTCTTGCATCACCCGAGCAAAGTGGATACTCCACATGTACCCAGGCTCTCCTGATTCCCTGAGGATACTCCAGGTTTAAAGAATTCTGAGATTCCCCAGTGCTGTGATTCTTACAGTTTCTTTCTAATTTGGTCTTGAGGTCTCTCTCGAGAGTGGCCCTAAGCCAAGACAGCCATTTTTAGGAGAACCCTGATGTGGGGATTGTGTATGTGGGTCTGGTGAGACACAATGAGAAAGTGAAAACAGAATGCACGAAACAGACACAATTTATTCCTCACAGGTACAGAGAGGTTAGGGGTGCCAGCAGGAGGCCAACGGGAAGTTTGCAGGTGGCAGGGAACTCAAGTGATAGTTGGTGGGTGAGAGAGAGAAGGAGAGTGGGGGGGGGACCTGTGGGACTAAGCTGTGGGTGCGATCCCTTGGGTCTTGCTGTGGGGGTTGTGGATTGCACATGCAAGGGGAAGAGCTTATTTACATGACTCGGGGCTGACCATTATGTTTTATCATGGTCAACAGCTGTGGGCTGTGCAGAGTTTTGGGTCAGTGGGATGAGGAACAAATAATAGGCTTTATCTCAAACAATCACAAGGAGAGGAAAAGTTTTAACTAGGCCAAAGGTGACTGGGTACAACTGGGTTTCAAACAACTTACATCAGACCTAGAAAGTAGTTGTATTAGGCAAATGCATTACACTCTGTGTCCTTTGATTTAAACTCTGCTTTGGTGAATGGTATTTTTCAGGAGAGGAGGTAGACCACATGGCCGCAAGAGGGTGAAATTAAATGGATGCGAATAGTATAGTAAAAGGTTTCAGGGATTTGGGACGTGAAAAACTGGTGAACCACTGCATTCAGGCTGCAGTTGATGAAGACGGTGCTGTGCTGGCTTCTGTTATTTGTGTTTAAGATTTTGTTTTTAATTAATAGCCTACCAATCAAAAAAAGTCCAGGGCCAGACAAATTCACAGCCAAATTCTACCAGAAGTACAAAGAGGAGCTGGTACCATTCCTTCTTAAACTATTCCAAACAATAGAAATAGAGGGAATCCTCCCTAACTAATTTTCTGAGGCCAGCATCATCCTGATACCAAAACCTCACAGAGACATCACAAAGAAACGAAGCAAAACAAAACAACAACAACAACAACAACAACAAAAACAGAACATTTCAGGCCAATATCCCTGATGAACATCATGCGAGAATCCTCAATAAAATACACAGAAACCAAATCCAGCAGCACATCAAAAAGCTTATCCGACACGATCAAGTTGGCTTCATCCCTAGGATGTAAGGCTGGTTCAACATACACAAATCAATAAACACAATCCATCACATAAACAGAACCAATGACAAAAACCACATGATTATCTCAATAGATGCAGAAAATGCCTTCGACAAAATTAAGCAGCCCTTCAGGCTAAAAACTCTTAATAAACTAGGCACTGATGGAACATATCTCAAAATAATAAGAGCTATTTAGGACAAACCCACAGCCAATATCATACTGAATGGGCAAAAACTGGAAGCATTCCCTTTGAAAACCGGCGCAAGACAAAGATGCCCTCTCTCACCACTCCTATTCAACATAGCATTGGAAGTTCTGGCCAGGGCAATCAGGCAAGAGAAAGAAATAAAGGGTATTCAAGTAGGAAAAGAGGAAGTCAAATTGTCTCTGTTGCAGATGACATGATTGTATATTTAGAAAACCCCATCGTCTCAGCCCAAAATCTCCTTAAGCTGATAAGCAACTTCAGCAAAATCTCAGGATACAAAATCAATGTGCAAAAATCATAAGCATCCCTATACACCAATAACACAAACAGAGAGCCAAATCATGAGTGAACTCCCATTCACAATTGCTACTAAGAGAATAAAATATCTAGGAATACAACTTACAAGGGATGTGAAGGACCTCTTCCAGGAGAACTACAAACCACTGCTCAAGGAAATAAGAGAGGACACAAACAAATGGAAAAATATTCCATGGTCATGGATAGGAAGAATCAGTATCCTCAAAACGGCCATACTGCCCAAGGTAATTTGTAGATTCAGTACTATCCCAATCAAGCTACCATTGACTTTCTTCACATAATTGGAAAAACTACTTTAAATTTCATATGGAGCCAAAAAAGAGCCTGCACAGCCAAGACAATTCTAAGCAAAAAGAACAAAGCTGGAGGCATCACGCTACCTGACTTTAAACTACAAGGCTACAGTAACCAAAACAGCATGGTACTGGTACCAAAACAGAGACATAGGCCAACAGAACAGAACAGAGGCCTCAGGAATAACACCACACATCTACAACCATCTGATCTTTGACAAACCTGACAAAAACAAGAAATGGGGAAAGGATTCCCCATTTAATAAATGGCGCTGGGAAAACTGTCTAGCCATATGCAGAAAGCTGAAACTGGATCCTTTCCTTACACCTTACACAAAAATTAACTCAAGATGGATTAAAGATTTAAACATAAGGCCTAAATCCATGAAAACCCTAGAAGAGAACCTAGGCAATACCATTCAGGACATAGGCATGGGCAAAGTCTTCATGACTAAAACACTGAAAACAAATGCAATGAAAGCCAAAATTGACAAATGGGATCTAATTAAACTAAAGAGCTTCTGCACAGCAAAAGAAACTATCATCGAGTGACAGGCAATCTACAGAATGGGAGAAAATGTTTGTAATCTATCCATATGACAAAGGGCTAATATCCAGAATCTACAAGGAACTTAAACAGATTTACAAGAAAAAAACAAACAACCCCATCAAAAAGTGTGCAAATATATGAACAGACACTTCTCAAAAGAAGACATTTATGCAGCCAATGAACATATGAGAAAAGGCTCATCATCACTGGTCATTAGAGAAATGCAAATCAAAACCACAATGAGATACCATCTCATGCCAGTTAGAATGGCAATCATTAAAAAGTCAGGGAACAACAGATGCTGGAGACAATGTGGAGAAATAGGAATGCTTTTACACTGTTGGTGGGAGTGTAAATTAGTTCAACCATTGTGGAAGACAGTGTGGCAATTCCTCAAGGATCTAGAACTAGAAATACTATTTGACCCAGCAATCTCATTACTGGGTATATACCCAAAGGATTATAAATTATTCTACTATAAAGAAACATGCACACATATGTTTATTGCAGCACTGTTCACAATAGCAAAGACTTGGAACCTACCCAAATGCCCATCAACAATAGACTGGATAATGAAAATGTGGCACATATACATCATGGATTATCATGCAGCCATAAAAAAGGATGAGTTCGTGTCCTTTTCAGGGACATGGATGATGCTGGAAACCATCATTCTCAGCAAACTAACACGAGAACAGAAAATCAAACACTGCGTGTTCTCACCCATAAGTGAGAGTTGAACAATGAGAACACATGGACACAGGGAGGGTAACATCATACACCAGGGCCTGTCAGGAGATGGGGGGCTAGGGGAGGGATAACTTTAGGAGAAATACCTAATGTAGATGATGAGTTGATGGGTGCAGCAAACCACTATGGCACGTGTATACCTATGTAACTATCCTGCACGTTCTGCACATGTACCCCAGAACTTAAAGTACAATAAAAAAAAGATTTAGTTTTTACCTCTCATCGCCAATGTACTGTTACAGTATTATACTATTACTGACTATGCCCCGTAAGGATGACACCTCGACATCTTTGATTGTTTCTGATTTGGGTGGTGTATTGGCCTGAGTTGTGTTCTCCCAGAATTCAGCCTTAACCCTCAATATCTCAGAGTATGACTATTTGGAGATAGGCTTTTAAAGAGGTAATTTATTTAAAATGAAGCTGTTGGGGTGGACCTATCTAACTGGTATCCTCATAAGCAGAGGAGATTAGGACATGCAGAGAGATACCAGGAGTACACTGAAGAAGGACCATGTGAGAACACAGGGAGATGGCCTCATCTGCAGGCCAAGCAGAGGCCAGCAAAACTGACCCTGCGGATGCCTTGAACTTAGACTTCCAACCACCAGAACTGCAAGAAAATATATTTCTGCCGTTAACAGCAGCCAGTCTATGATATTTTCTTATGGCGAGCCTGGCAAAGGAATACAGGTGGCTTTTCTCATTTTTGCAGTAATTGCCAAAATGGCTGCAAATTACTCCCCTCCTTGTAGCTACACTCTTTTGCATTGTGACTTTGCAGCTCAGGAAGTAAAGACTATTCACTATCATTTGACTCTGTGGACTTATTTTTGCTAATAAAGTGTTCCAGAAATGTCCAGCCTGGGCTTTGAGAAGAGGCTTCCATGGAGCCCACTCAGGCCCCCTGTGACGAGTGCAGGCTCACTCACGGCCAGTTTCAGCCAGCTGGAGGGCTTCAGTTACGTGAGTGAGCCTGGCCCAGAGCAGCAGCATGGCCTGGCCTAGTCCAGCCTAAGCTGCTAACCAAGTTATTGCTGGAAATCACTAACTCTTATTGGTTTGTTCTATAGCAAAACTAACTGGGCTGACTTCATTCAGAGGAGCAGGACAAAGCCAGGTCATGGCTTGTCAGTTTACACAACGTATGTCTCCAGTAAGTGTGAGTATGCTGAACCCAAACCCTGCACCCCCAGGTCAGGAGGCCAAAGAAGTTGAACAGCAAAGCTAGGTTCTGTCTACTTAATTCAGAATAATTTTTCTCATAATTTGACCAACATGCATAAAAGAAGTCCTCAACCTCTGCCAAATTAAGTGTATCCTATGACTCCCCATCTGAAAACATTCTTTCTGGGGCTGGGGAAGTTCCTTCCATCCCTGTCTTTTGGTGGCTGTGTTGAAGATGTGATGACAAGATACTGGTCAGCCTCCTTTTCCTAAGTTAATTCTGCCGTTTGCCCTCTGAACGCTATCTACCTTCAGAACGCTATCACTTGCTCCTGTCCAATGAGAAAGAGCGAGCTTCGTGTCTTGTAGCAAATGTGCGATTTGATGAGCGCATCTTTGCTCTCACTTTCTGGTTGAGAGCTTCTGCTTTCTGATTTTGAGGCCAGATTTTATCCCCGCCTAAGAAGGAGATTTCTTAACAGAGGGCAGTTAGCGAAACGAAGCAAACCCCGTACCTATCGGGAGAACATGTTAAGTGAGTTCACTTTTGAGAGATAGAAACTGGACCTAGTGCTGGCTTCAGTTCTTCTCCTTCCACAGAGCTCCCGGAATGTTCCGGAAAGTCGAAGCCGGGGGACTTTGCCCTTCTCAGGGCTCTGAGGAGGTGTTTTCTGGTGTGCGCTCTCTGAAGGATCAGAACGGTGGGCCACGTGGAGATCACCTGTGGCTGAGGCGGCTCACGGGCCCCTTGCCAGGGGCAGTCACTGGTTTTATCTGCTGCAGCTCTATCATCTGGTCGGCATCTTATACATTTTTTTGAGACAGAGCAGTAAAGGAATGTGCACCAGATCGTTAAAGTCTTCGGTGTGGGCGGTCTGCGTGGGGGAGGCACGGCCACAGAGAACACGCTGGACGTGACCGGTTCGTAGGAAAATCCCCTTGGAAAATGCATGTGGCACCAGATTGCTGGAGTTTTCTCAGTCTAAACAGTTCCTGATGATCTCCCTCTCTCTCACTTGCTCTTTATATATATCTCTATTTTTTTTAAACTAAAACTAAACTGTTATCTACAAAGGACCTCATCAGCGTGTACGCACACACAGCATTCCATCCAGTCCCTGCCCTCGCCCACCCGCTGTCCAAATAAAAACACTTCAAATGTTTCGGATCCAGTTTCTTATTTCCTGTGAGCAGTTGCCGGCATTACTTTAGGTGGAGAGGTTTGGGTGTAAGATGAGCAAATGCCGCTGAGCTCTGTCCCTCGTGGTAAGTTAGGCCAGCGGGCTGTGAGATTTGGAGACTGATGCCAATTTTCTTCTTAGAGCGTAATCCTGTAATGCAGAACAGAATGTTTCTGCTGCTTTGAGTTAAAGGCTTACTACTTTGCCTGATTTGTGTTTGAGGTTTTATTTTTTTTTTCCTTTAGTAGAGACAGTGTAATCTCAAAATGCCAAGTCCCCTTAAACTTTCCTACCCTGTGGTGGAGAGTAAAACATCCCGGAGAAACACGGAAGAGGTCCTTGGGCAGGTGAATGCCCTCCTGGTCATCACAGAGATTGCTGAGCACGAGACTAAACACTTGTCTGTGACACTGATTTACCGTCACATAATGAAGACGTCTGCCTGCCACTTTAGGTCCTGCAACTCACCACTGCTTAGCTCCCAAAGGCCTGTGGCGTCCAGCGGTGATCCGGCAGTCACACTTCGCAGGTGTGCGTGTTTCGCTGCGACGTCCCTGTCTGCAGAATGTCCTGCTCCTCACACTTCGCAGGTGTGCGTGTTTCGCTGCGACGTCCCTGTCTGGAAAATGTCCTGCTCCGTTGTTCTCCTTAAACCCGCTTCCAGAGGGTTTGATTCCACTCTCTTCCCTAGTCTGTGGTGTCAGCCAGGAGTTTGTTCTCCGTTATTATTGGGGTGTTTTCCCAGACTCAAGGGAACGTCCTAGATTCCCGGGCGTCTCGTGCAGATTCAGCCTTTGGGGAATTTTCTCCTTGAAAGCCTGTGGTGTCCTTGCTTCCACGCCTTGTGTGGGCTCAGGAGTCCTTGCTCAGGGACCCCGGGCTGGGGATTCCACCTCCCCAGACACGCCATTCTGCACGTTCCTCTGCAGCCTTGCCACCTCCCAGGCTCACGGTAGCGGGCCCTGCAGCTTTTCCTGCCCTCCCACATTGGGAGTCTGCCTCCTTTCCTCGTTATCTCTGCCTTTTTCCAACTCCCTAATACAATCTCCTCCAGAAGGTGGAACCCTGGGAGGACGAGAGCCAGGAAGGGAAGGGTCCATGGGTACAAAGAGTTCCTGCACATGGAACACACAACAGCACATCACTAAGCAAATTAACCTTCCACGTCTGGATGAGGAGAGTCAGGTGCAGAGAAGGTGAGTGACTTATAGAAAACCAGATGGCAGATAAACCACAGGTTTCGGTATAAATGAAGCCTTCTGAATGCAGGTCACATGTCCTTTATAAAGAGGAAAACTGAACTCAGGTCCTTTCAGTTGTCGAATCCCACGTGTTTTCCAGGATGGAAAGTTGAAGTCTACCCTATGGAACAGAAACAGGAATTATCTTCTTTCCAAGCGTGGCTTGACCCATCGGTGACACACTTCTGCAGTCTAGTTCCGAGGCCATAGAATCCAGTCACTGAGGCCAAGAACCAGTGAGACGCCCCCCCTTCTCAGCACTTATTACCCCTATGCCCCACAGTGGCCGGCCACGCTTCTAGGGTGTCTGTGGACAACGTGTGGCAGGTTTCAGTCCCAGCCTTGCTTCTCGGGCAGCAGGTGTCTATTTTCCTTATCTCTTTGTAAAACAGAAAGTGTTGTAGTAAACGTCTGTGCTCACGCAGAAAACAGAAAATGTAGATGGATTGCCACTTAGAATCGGAAGCTCCTAAAATCTTCTAGCTGAGGGAAAACATGGAGCTGAAAACTGGATTTGCTGTTTTTCTGGAAAAATAAAGTCAGTTATAATTTTTCCATATTTTTAAATATATATATATATTTTATTATACTTTAAGTTCTAGGGTACATGTGCACAACATGCAGGTTTGTTACATACGTATACATGTGCCCTGTTGGTGTGCTGCACCCATTAACTCGCCGTTTACATGAGGTGTATCTCCTGATGCTATCCCTTCCCCGGCTCTCCCCACAATTGGACCCGGAGTATGATGTTCCCCTTCCTGTGTCCAAGTGATCTCATTGTTCAATTACCACCTATGAGTGAGAACATGCGGTATTTGGTTTTCTGTTATATAATATTTTTCCATATTATATTTTTTAAAAAGAGTGCACATTTCGACAAGTGAAAATGCTGATAGGAGCCTTATAGAAAAACTGATAATATTGCAACACAATGTATGAATCCTGCTAAGGGCATTTAGCCTTCTAAGGTTGGACATCTTATAAATGTGGCTGGATATTCAGGCTTTCTTTGGCTTGTAATTGCCTGATGTGTTCTTCCTGCCTGCTGCACAAACAAAGACCACAGCATTGCAGTAAAAGAGTTTAGGCCGGGCGCGGTGGCTCAAGCCTGTAATCCCAGCACTTTGGGAGGCCGAGGAGTGGCTGGATCAGAAGGTCAGGAGATCGAGATCATCCTGGCTAAGATGGTGAACCCCGTCTCTACTAAAAAAAAAAATACAAAAAGTTAGCTGGGCGAGGTGGTGGGCACCTGTAGTGCCAGCTACTCGGGAGGCTGAGGCAGGAGAATGGCAGGAACCCGGGAGGTGGAGCTTGCAGTGAGCCAAGATCGTGCCACTGCACTCCAGCCTGGGAGACAGCGTGAGATTCCATCTCAAAAACAAATAAGTTAAAAAAAAGAGAGTTTAACAGACACGAGGCCAGCCACACCACGTAAGACAGAGTTACATATCAAACTGGGCATCATCTCAGGCTCCTAAGGCTTTAAAAGGCAGTTTTGGGGAAGGGGTGGGGGCCTGCTAGTGAGTGCTTCCTGCTGATGGGTTAGGGCAGAGATGAAATCACGGGGGGTTGAGCTGGCCTCCTGCCCACTGAATCACTTCTGGGTGGGGCCACAGGAGTGGGGTTGGTGGGTTAGGCAGAGCCATCGGGTCCAGGTGGAGCCACGCATGTCACACATGCAAAAATCCTGAAAAGATTTCTCAAAAGGCCCGTCTGCCACAATGGTGGTATTTGCGGGAGTATCTCCTGACCAGTCCACACCTTGGCAGAATCAGGCTCCTCTCCTCCCCTAGCCTGATGGCCTTTCGTTAGCTTTACAGAGGCTGCAGAATTTCGGGGAAGGGCTATTACCATTTAAGCTCTAACCTACATGTCTTCTGAAGTTACCTCAGCCACAAAGCCCAGAAATAATTAAGGGGAAGGCAAGATGGGGGGTGGGTTAGATCAGATCTCTTTTACTGCCATAGTTTTCTGTCATAATTTTGGCAAAGGCGGTTTCAGCTTCTCTGCGAAATCTCAGGCGAGTTACATATCACTCAGTAATAACTCCTGGTAAGTGGGTTCTTTCGGAAAACCTTGAGGCTCTTTGGTCTGTGTCCAGGCTGGTTTTGGGGCGAAAGCAGAATTAGTTCACCTGGACGTAGGGGCTGGAGGATGATTTAGGGACACCTCACAAGTTCGTTGTTGGGCTCTGACGCAGGAGAGGTTCTGGTGCCTGGAGCCCCCCACTCCTCCCCACTCCTCCCCACGGCCCGATGGGGTTCTCACTCCGCTCCTGAAGCTGACTGGAAGTCCCACCTGGCCACATCTAACGGTTTAGCCAATAGGCAGGGAAACTGGTCACATCTGTGATTCCCAGCGAGGGCTCCACACAGCACAAACGGCCTCAGGGTAGATCTCCCACCACGAAAGCGTCTGTGGGAAGATGAATTGGGGCAACGTGGGGTTGAAGTAAATGAAAGAGCTCCTTGCTGTGACATTAGTTCAAGCCTTTAACAGGATTCTGCATGCATGCCTGGTGATTACTTTTAACCACAGAGTCTGGGGTGTGTGTGTGTGTGTATATGCACGAAGGCACGGTATGGCGGATCGATCCGATCCAGGACCGATGGCATCAGGCGATGGCGATGGATGCAGCAGGCGGTTTCACCATGGCGGCATACCGGCATGCTGGCGACCAACGCGACCGGCATGACTGGCATCGGCACCGGCGGCGACAGGCGGTTCGATTGATCCGATCCGAGGACCCGATGGCGGCGACCGGGCGGCGGCACGCGATATGGCATAAGACGCACGCCGATGACCGGCATGGCGGCCATACGCGATGGCGGCAGCACCGAAGAATCGGCGGCACGCCATACATCGCATGACCGCAGCACCATACAAAGACCGGCACACTGCATCCGTGACCGGGCGGCATGGTGACTGCAGGTGGCGGCAGGTGACAGGAAGGAAGGAATGGATGGAAGAAGGACAACAGTGGAAGGAAGGACAAAGAAGGAAGGAAGGAAGGGAATGGAATGGAATGATCTGGACAGGAATGGACCCTCCCCGACCCAAGCCACTGGGATCCTGTTCCCACATGGAAACGCACCATTCAGATGTGGGAAACACAGCAAAAGTAGCCGAGATAGGCTTTGGCTGGGAGTGTCCCCAGTGGAAGCCCTGACACCCTCTCCTCCCGGCAGGCCCCAGGCCCTGCCCACCTTCCGCCTGCCCCCGTGGGGCCCTCTGTTCTGCTGCCCTCGGCCTAGGCCCAGGGGCTGCTTTTCTGCTGCTGCTCCTGTACGGTTCTCTTCCCACACCCCACTAAGGTGGACTGGCCCCGCACCAGCCTCTCAACTCCCTCTGATGATATTTGCCTCTTGAGGACTGTCACAGGCCCATTAGGGCCACTCCGTTAATTATCCAAGGACGGGCGCAGGGAGCAGCCCCACCCTGAGCAGGTGGAACCTTGCTCTCCAAGGGCCTGGGAGAAAGACAGTCCCCACAGCCACCATGATTCCACTATGCAGAGTCCCTGAGGTTCTGTGGCTTCTGTAGGCTCAGAGTCCTGGACACCACTGCCAGGGTCATCGAAGGAAGGAGGAACAGAGTGGGTCACTGAAGGTAGCAGGACAAGAATCCACATGGGGAAGCTGCCACTTCCTGAGTCATATTATTTCTGCATCTGGAAAGCAGGCTTCCAGCAGTCCAGTGTACTGTAGGAAGGCAGCACCTTTATTAAAAGAGGTGTTAGGGCGTCAGACTCAGCTGCCATGCCTGCTGTGTGAGGGACGCTGGTCCTGGCACCCAGTTAACTGAAGTCTGGTTACAGATCAAATCTCATTACCATAAATATAACTTGGTGTCATGCTTTTACAAACAAGTCTTTGCTTCAGGCAATTGTCTACTTACTCAAAGTAACATTTAAGTCAATTGGAAGATTCCAGTTGCATGAAATAAGTTGAACAGTCCCCTTGGGATATGTGACAGTGGGATTTGCCAGTGAGAGCACGCACACGATTGTTCTGAAATCACAGTAAAAATTGCCAAAGGGCTTTGCAAAAGTGCTTATTTTGGGGGTCAGTTTGTTTGCTGAAATGAGAGCACAATGAGAAAGGTAGATAATACTTGGGCGTTTCTCCCCTCCGACAGTTAGTGGAGTGGTGTCCAAAGAGAGGAGGAATGATGGCCCTCACCTAGCTTTTGTCCTACTTTAGGAGGCTTCCTTGCTGTCATTTGCATACCCAGCAGAACTGATTTATGCTATTGCTTTGGAAGGATATCCTGTTTATAATATCAAATATAAAGAATATAAAACGTGGCCAGGTGTGGTGGCTCAGGCCTTGACTCCCAGCACTGTGGGAGGCTGAGGCGGGAGGATTGCTTAAGGCCAGGAGTTCAAGACTAGCCCTGGTGACTTAGCGAGAACCTGACTGCACAGAACAGGGTGTCCCCTCCAGCCTATCTTTCCCTTCTCCACCCTCCCTTACGCATCTTTACCTCTAGAAATACAGGTCTTATCAAGAAAGGCCTTTGCTGTGCACAGGTTTAAGAAAATGTTAATTGTGGAGATATTTAGGTGGGGTTCGGAATCTTAGAAGTAACCTGAGACTGTGTTCTGAGTAAGCATTTGTAGCTCTAAGATATTTATGTAACTACTTATGTTTTCCTAGATTTTTATTAGTTCCTAAATAAAAATCCTCAAGATAAGGGCTTGTCAGGAACACAGGAGGCTGTCTGAGTTTTTAGTAACGGTTTGCATCCTGCATAGCACAACCTAGCTTTTATTTTATTTTCAAAGTCATTCCAGAGCTAGAGATATTTATTTTTCACTCTCTGAGGGAAAACATGTCTAAAGGGAAAGTCACTGGGAAATAGCTTGTGTGTTCACTGAGCTTCTTGGTGGGAGGCGTAGTGGTGAAATCCCTTGTTTGCCTACTTGTTGCTCTTTCCAGGAGTGCGTGTCATCGCCAGATGCCAAGGGACTGTGTCTGGGGAAAATTGTTCTCTATTTTCTCTAGGGTTTGACTCCAGGCAGTTCCCACCTTGTGTAAATAGGTCCTGCTATAGAACCACATGTTATAGAAAAGAATGTAGGCCGGGCGCGGTGGCTCATACCCGTAATCCCAGCACTTTGGGAGGCTGAGGCGGGCTGATCACGAGGTCAGGAGTTCGAGACCATCCTGGCTAACATGGTGAAACCCCATCTCTACTAAAAATAAAAATAAAAAAATTTGCCCAGTGTGGTGGCGCATGCCTGTAGTCCCAGCTACTTGGGAGGCTGAGGCAGGAGAATCACTGGAATCCAGGCAGGAGGTGGAGGTTGCAGTGAGCCAAGATCGTGCCACTGCTCTCCAGCCTGGGCAACAGAGCAAGATTCTGCCTCAAAAAAAAAAAAAAAAAAAAAAAAAAGAAAAGGAAAGAAAGAGGAATGTAGTTACTTTGGCGTTTTGGTTCTAACTTACTGGGTTAGGGTGAGAACATTGCTGATAGCAAAGTGAACATTTGTGCCTCTGTCTGTTCAGCGTTTCAGCGTTGACAGCACATTTTCTGTATGCCAGGTGCTGCGTATCCTGCCTTGGGGAGTCAGGGGTGCAGGAGGTGGTAAGGCTGAAAGCCAAGGGTCCTAGTTCAGTGAGGTTGGGACCACCCAAAGGCCATCACCGGGGTTGCTGGCCACCTGAAGGTCTTCACATGCAGCAGGGCTCTCTGCAGGACAGGCCCGGGGGTGGAGTCACCTTAGACAAACTGGGGCCCAAAGGCCTGTGTGGGGTCCCTGCCTGACAAACTGAGGCCCCAAGGCCTGTGTGGGGGTCCCTGCCAGGACACCACTGATGCGCCAGGGGGCTGGAAAGCCCAACTGTGTGAGCCCAGGAGCAGCCCCTCGGGGTGAGATTTTTGGCATTCTGGGGGCATCAGGGAAAGGGGCTGGGGTGGCTGACCCAGGAGGGCAGCTAATTCTCCAGCAGTACCTCTCCCTGCCCTCCTCTGGCCTGAGACCAAGTGACTGTTTCCAGACAATGTTCTCATTTTAATTTACAGTTTCCAAGGGCTAATCTCAGGTGGACTTCTCATATTGACTGTAAGTAGAGCACACCCATTTTATATCTCACTTACATAAGCACAACAGATAGCAGCGCCTTCACAAATTCATACCTTTTCTGAGAGGAAAACGGTGATAGGGCTGCATGGACCCGTACTGCCAGCTCCTGTTTCAATACTGGCATTAGGAATGATAAACAGTGATACAAAGTTATTTAACATAAAGGTTAAGTTGGTCAGAACGAGCCCCGAAGGCTGACACAGGTCAACCAAACCCTCCATTGCCTACGTTTACCATTAAGAAAAAAATAACCTGAGAAAGTTAATCAAGTGAAACCGAAAAGTAAAGAAAGGTGTGGGCTACTTTTAAAAGTATTCTTCCATTTAACTTACTTTTTGCAGCCAAAAGTGGACCTGGCCCTCCCTGGCTTGCCCGGGCTGAGACTGACTTCAGTACTGAACTCGGCGGCCACAGAATGGGCGAGTAAGGAAGCCGGGGCCGGCCGCAGCGTTTTCAGTTTGAGTTTGCTGGTACCTGGCTGGCTGCTTCCTGAAATTACTATGTTTCCCACCCCCAGAATCATCTGTTTCGAAAATAACAAATAGGGCGTATTTTCCCCTCCAAAGAGAAATAAAAGACAGGTTGACTTTGGTGTGTGTGATATTTTCCTCCTTTGGTGCCCAAAATAAAGCCAGATGAAATAAGTGTGTGAGGAAGGAAGAGAGGGAAAAGGCAGTTAGTATGAAAAGGAAAACCTCTGAACTCAGATTTTAGTCTTTTGATATTACTTATCTCAAGAGACTACAGGTAAAGAGGCCACTTAGTAATGCAAATGAGCTGATGAACTCTGACTAGACACTTAACTTCCGGAAAGACAGCGAAGAACTGTCACTAGACACTTAACTTCCAGAAAAACAGTGAAGAACTGTGACTAGACACTTAACTTCCGGAAAAACAGCGAAGAACTGTGACTAGACACTTAACTTCGGGAAAGACAGCAAGACGCTCTTGCAGCTGGCCCCGTGGACAAGGAGCGGGTTTAGAAGCACAGTCTTTACAGTACAGTGTTTTCTTAGAGATCTCTGTGTTCTCTCATCGCTCCCATTTCACAGATCTGAAAACAGGCCTCTGCCTGGCACCGCTCCTCTACTCCCCAAAGGCGGCTTCTTTTGGTAATTAAATATAATCTTAAAGTGTGTGCCTTACTGTCAGAAAATTGGGAATTTGCAGATCTGCTTGTGTTAGACAAATTTATATTTGCAGAGATAAAATGCTTAGTAAAAGTTTCATATCACATCTACTCTTTTTTTTTTTTTGACATGGAGTTTCACTCTTGTTGCCCAGGCTGGAGTGCAGTGGCGCGATCTCGGCTCACCGCAACCTCCACCTCCCGGGTTCAAGTGATTCTCCTGCCTCAGCCTCCCAAGTAGCTGGGATTACAGGCGTGTGCCACCACGCCAGGCTAATTTAGTACTTTTAGTAGAGATGGGGTTTCCCCATGTTGGTCAGGCTGGCCTTGAACTCCCAACCTCAGGTCATCTGCCCTCCTTGGCCTCCCAAAGTGCTGGGATTACGGGCGTGAGCCACCACACCCAGCCATATCTACTATTAACAGCAAATGCTGACTGACGTTGACTGTCTCTTTGGCCAGTGCGAAAACCAGGTCATTAAAGGACAGCTGCAGCCATTGGCCTCTGACAGGTGGCCAGGACTCGTAGTGACCTCAGTGATTGCTGTCAGCTTTCAATGAACTCATAAATCCAGATGTGTGGCTGATGTGCAATGCCCTAATTACGTGTTTTATGAACTTTCAACTAAGCGTACATTTTTAAGATTCATTTTTATGAACAATTAAATAAAAGTGACTTCATAGTAAAGAGAAATGGGATTTAAAAAAATGTGAATCTATTCTAAAGGATGGATCATTGGACTCTTTGGTTTGATATTTGCTTCAATATCCAATATCAGCCAACCTTGACGTGGACACTGTAGTCATAGACTCTTAACAGTCAGCTGTGACTTCAGAGACCATTTGGATGAAACTCTGTTTAATGGGAAATCTCTTTCACGACAGTCCTGCCAGTCAAACTCCGCCCGGACGCGCTTAGGGACGAGGTGCTGACTCCCACGGAAACTACCTGATCTTTCTCATTTGAATAAACCCCACCTCCCTGTAACTTCCTCCTCATTCTCTGGTTATCTGACAGCCTTGGGATATTTGAAGGCAACCTGGGTGGGCCCCAGCCTTTCCAGCACCTCCTTTCTCCGGCTTGGACTAGAAGCTCTTGGCGTGTGTCAGCTGTTTGTGGCATGACGTGGGTTTGAGACCCCTTCTTTCCCAGTGTGCCCCGCAGGGGAAGTCTCTAGAGCCAGGCTCACCCAGGGACAGCAGAGCAGAGCCCTCCCTCTACCTCCCAGCCCTGAATTCCGCAGTAGGGGCATCTGCCCTGGCACCCTCCGAAAGGGTCATGGTAGAAGGCACGGAAGCAGAAGTCTGAGAGGATTTCATCTTCCAACTTTGAGGACTGGGTACCTGCCCACCCACCCCTATTTGGCCTCGTCTTTGGAGGAAGCTGGGCTGCACCTGGAGCGGGTGGGTCTGTGACCGAAGACCTGCTTCGTACGACAGCACCAGGCTCCCCTCCCCTCCTCTCGCTGGTCCGATGTGGAAGCACGCACCGTGCTTCTTAACGTTTGTAAAATTCTACAGTGGGATCTTCAGGACGAGGGCCACTGAGTGGTCTCCTGGGTATTTCCTGTTACTTCTACCATCCCCCACTGGGCACCTGCCCCTCTGCCTTTATTTCCAGGGAACGTCCTCCTCAGCTAAAACCTGGCAGAACACAGGTAACACACTAGCTGATTTCTTGGGTTTTGAATCTGAAAAGCCTGGGCCCTGGCAGAGGACTCACAGCCGGCCCCAGACTGGATTTCTTGAGCTGGGAAGCTGGGCAGCTGGAGGGAAAGCGGGTCCCGAGAGTGGTGGCCCTCCCCGGGGACCCTCTATTCTGGCCCTCATGCCCTGGGCTGGTGGTGGAGGCGGGGTCGGGGGCTGACCTCAGAGTGCCCAGCGTGGAGCAGGGACAGAGGAGAAACCTGCAGGTGTGTGTGGAGGACCAGGTTGGGAGCCTTGTGGAGGTTTCTGTCCTGAAGCCATGAAACGTTTCCTGGACACTCAAGGGCTGCATGGGCGTGGCAGGGGAGAGGCGTGAGGGGTTCATAATCACAGCACAGTGAGGGGCAGCCAGGACCCGCCTGCATCCCAACCAGAGGGCCAGCAGGGCATCTCCGCAGCACCCGCATGGGTGGCCCGTGAGGCCCCACCCGCCCCTAAGTGATCCTCCTCTCTCCTGTGGAATCGCAGGGACACCGGGTTGGTGCAGAGCATCACTGCCAGTCCAGAATCGGGCTTCTCATCGAGGTCAGCTCACCTAAGAACAAGGAAGCTACGTTTCCCACACACTTGCAAGCGGGAACTGAGCTCAGCACTCACTGTGCATTTAGCACCAATCACATCCCTCCGTCTGAGTTAAAATGCGTATCATGGGTAAGAGCAAGACGGAAAACACAGTCGTGCAGAGGACCAGTTTCCCCCTTGGACATGCAGGAAGCCCATTTTCCAGATGGCTGTGCCTCATATTTCAGAACAAACGCTAAGGTGATGAGGGGTAAGGAAAAAATACATAAGCTTTTTATTCACTCATTCATTCAGCATTGATGGAGCATCTGCTATGCCAGGAAATACAATGACGAATAAAATAGGCAAGGTTGCCCACCAACACGTGCTTGGAGATTTCGTCTTTTCTGTGTACAACCACAACCCCAGGAGGCCAGCCCGCTGGGACGCACATCCCGGGATGCTGGGTAGACGAGCTCTAAATGCTCCTCCTCGTATCAACCACTGACCTTGTCCCTGGGGTGTGCCCTCGGCCATCAGTCTTGAGGAATGGGGTGGACCCTGAGTTCTACTTGCTAGTCCAAATGTTTTTCTCATATGGGTCCTGCCACAGATTTCCTGAAGGTGTGTCACATTTCCAGTTGGACTTACCAAAGCATTCACAATCACGGGTGGGACTGAAGAAGTATATATTGCCACTCTTCTCTTTAAAGACTGTGGGAACAGGCCCAGTGACCTGTTAAATGAAGAGGTGACATTACACGAGGTGTGGCAGGGCTCAGCTTTTTCTTTCTTTAATAACAGCTTTATTGGGCTATGACTTGCATACCATGCCTTTACCAATTTAAAGTGTGCACTTCAATGTCGTTTAGCGGATTCAGTCGTGTACCCATCATCATGATCAATGTGAGAACATATTCAGCACCCTTCAGAAAGCCCCATACCCCTTAGCAGCCACTCCGCCTTTCTCTCTCCCACCCCCAGTCATCGACACCCGTAAATCTACTTTGTGTCTCCCTAGATTTGCCTATCCTGGATATTTCTTGTAAAGGGACTCAGACGAAATGGATCTTATGTGTCTGGCTTCGTTCACTTAGCCTAATATTTTCAAGGTTCATTGAATGTATCGGTGAAACGTGTACCAATATGCTTCATTTCTTATCATGGCCAAATAACATTTCATTGCATGAATACAGCACACTATGTATTCATTCATCAGCTGACGAACATTTAGATTCTTCTGACTTTTTGCCTGTTATGGATAATGACGCCATTCATACACAGGCTGAGCATCCCTCATCATAAAATCTGAAATAAAAAATGCTCCAAAATCGGAAACTTTCTGATCATGAACATGACACCATAAGTGGAAAATTCTGCACCTGACCCCATGTGACGGATCCCAGTAAAAATGCAGGTGCACAGCACAGTTTATTCAGCGTCCCTAAGTGAGAAAACGTCCCCCTTCAGCTGGGAAATATCTTTCCATAACATGCCCCGATTCCCCCCAGGACAGCACACCTACAAAGGGTAATAAAATGGCAAGTGTGCAGGCTGGACGCACCAATGGTAGGTTCCCACAGGGCCCCACATGGGGCTAAGACCCATAACACGGGTGGCTGAGATAATGACAACTTCGCTTTCTGATGGTTCAGTGTACACACGTTTTGTTTCATGCACACAATTATTAGAAATGTTGTATAAGATTACCACCAGCCTGTGTGTATAAGGTGTATATGAAACATAAATGAATTCCATGTTTAGACTTGGGTCCCATCCCCAAGATATCTCATTATGTATGTGGAAATATTCCAAAATCCAAAAAAAAAAAAAAAAAATCTGGAACCTGAAGCACTTCTGGTCCCAAGTATTTTGGATAATGAATGCTCAAACAGGTCAAGTTTTCATGTGGATATATGTTTTCATTTCTCTTAGGTATAGACCTATGAATGGAGTTGCTGGGTCATATGGCAACTGTATCTTTAACCTTTTGAGGAACTTCCAGACTATTTTTCAAAGATGTACAACTTTACATTCCCACCAGTAATGTACGAGGTTCTGATTTCTCCGCATGCTCGTCAACACTTACTATTGTCTCTTTCCGATTGGAGCCAAGCTGGTCAGTGGGCAGGGGCACCTCACTGTGGTTTTGTTTTGCATTTCCCTGATGGCTAATGAGGCTGAGCATCTTTTCATGTTTTCATGTGTTTATCGTCCTTTTGTGTATCTTCAGAGAAATGTCTACGTAAGTCTTTTGTTCATTTTGAAATTGGGTTATTGGCATTTTTATTATTGAGTACATGTATTCTAGATACAAGCCTCTTATCAGATACACGACTCGAGGATATTTTCTTTCATTCTGTGGGTTGTCTTTTTTTTTTTTTTTAAATGGAGTCTCACTCTGTCACCTAGGCTAGAGAGCGGTGGTGTGATTTTACCTCACTGCAACCTCCGTCTCCTGGATTCAAGCAATTCTCGTGCCTCAGCCTCCCGAGTAGCTGGGATTACAGGCATGTACCACTGCGCCCAGCTAACTTTTGTACTTTTAGTAGAGATGGGGTTTCACCTTGTTGGCCAGGCTGGTCTCGAACTCCTGACGTCAGGTGATCCACCCATGTGGGCCTCCCAGAGTGTTGGGATTACAGGTGTGAGCCACCGCGTCCGGAGTGCTGGGATTACAGGTGTGAGCCATTGCGCCCGGAGTGTTGAGATTACAGGTGTGAGCCACCGCGCCCGGAGTGCTGGGATTACAGGTGTGAGCCACTGCGCCCGGAGTGTTGGGATTACAGGTGTGAGCCACCGTGCCCGGGTCTTTTCACTTTCTTGATGATGTCTTCAATAAAAAGTTTTAAGCTTTGATTAAATCCAATTAATGTATGTTTCCTTTTACTACTTCAGGACACGGCTTCTTAATCATAAACAAATAAAAAACCTTTTGAATGCCAATTACCTAAAGAGAGGTGGTGATAAGATTTTTAAAGTGAGATGTTAAGTATGAAACTGTTTTTTAAGTTTTTAGCTTAGAGATAAGAAGCAATTGTTATTTGAAAGCAGAATGTTTATTACACTACGGACACAAAAATACTTTTTTTCTACTAAATATGAGACCCACCTCCATTGAAGGAATGTGTGATGAAAATCCTTTATGGAAATGTATACGCATATTTCTGTCAAATTATCCTGCCATAAAATAGTGGCCTTGGCATCCTTTCTTGAGTAAAATTACAGTTTCTCTTCATTAATTTTATTTTGTATCTCATCCTGGGCACATCTGCACTGTTGAGCGTAGGGTCAGGGTTCTCTGAATGGTGACGTCAGCTTTCTTGGGCGATTTGGAGTCTGTTTGTGAGGAGCACTCAGGAAGTCAGCTTTTCTTTTCTGAATTGGCCAATGAAAGTAAGGCCTAGCAAACTCTGAAAACCTTTGGAGGGAGAAAAATGCATGGAAGTTCACCAACCCTGGACTGCCAAATGCTTCCCTGGCAGAGCCGGAGAAACAGCCCCGCCCTGGGGCAGGTGGTTCAGACACGGCCAGGACTCTGTCTGTGCTTGTGGTTCCTTTTCTTCTCCTATAAAAGCGAATGTTCCCAGGCTTGGTAAGTGTGGCCACAAATCAAGGTGTAGAGAAAATGAGGCCAGCCCAAAGTTTCTAGATTCACTATATCAGAAACCATTCTTTGAATGAACTTGATGATTGAAATTAAAGCATGAAAAAAGTAAATGAACAAGTTCAATGTATGGGTGAAGTTTCTGTCCTACCCACCTGATGTGGGCTGAACTGTGTCCTGCTCCAGCTCCTCCAGTTCCTCAGAATGTGGCTGTGTTTAGAGACAGGGCCTTTAGAGAGGTAGTGAAATTAAAATTAGGTGACCACGGTGGACTTCAATCCAATCTGACTGGTGACTGTGTGAGAAGAGGAGACTAGGACACAGACACGCACAGAGGGACCACCACGTGAGGACACAGGGAGAAGACATCAACTACAAGCCAAGGAGAGAGGCCCCAGGAGAAGCCAGCCCTGCCCAACCTGATCTTGGACTTCCAGCCTCCAGAACTGTGAGAGAATAACTTTCTGTTGTTTAAGCAGCCCAGTCCATGGTACTTTGTCATGGCAGCTCTAGCAAACTAATACTCTACCTATTTTTACCAACTTCTGTGGCGAGAATTTTTTCCCTTTGGAAATGGAACATGGAACATTAAATGAAATGTTGATTGTCTGATATGGATATCATCATTATTGACTGCTTCAAGCAAAGGTGTTTATCTTTCTAGCTGACGTTCATAAAGCATTTATAAAGTGCTTTTATTTTATCTTCACAGTTGACCATTAAAACAAGCAAGGCAGGTGGCTACTATCATTAACTACAGTTCACACGGGAGGAAGCTGAGCAACTTCTCTAAGAAATTCAGCCAGAAAGTAGCAGAGAAAGGGGCTTGAACCCAGGTCTTTGGCATTGAACCCCTTTTCCCCTCTGGTCAAAACTGCATTCCCAGAACTTATGGCCGGCTGTGTTTCTGGGAAAGGCACTACACGTTGTAACGAAGTAAGTCTAATCTAATTTATTAACAGAAAAGTTTTATAATGGAGGTTATAGTATGGACTAAGAGCTTGATTCCCAAATTGTTATACAAAGAACAAAAATCCCATATGTGATCAAGCCCAGGCTCTGTACCTGTACAGTACACAGTGAGAACTGGCAATACAATACCTGCTCTTATAAAATTTCATTTCATTTTTAATATAGTTCCCAGGAGAGCGTTTGTGCGGAGTAGGACGAAGGGCTGGAGGTTTTGTGGAAACAGCTGGAGATTTCCTGATTTCCAGAGGTTTTGCCTGAGGCGGAGGCTGAAGTGACCCATGGGACAGATGCTGTGGGGGATGGGGGAGGTCCCCCGAGGCCTGGCCTGAGGCGGAGGCTGAAGTGACCCATGGGACAGACGCTGTGGGGGATGGGGGAGGTCCCCCGAGGCCTGGCGCTGGGTCTTTTCACCACTAGGACCCATCAGGAGGCTGTTGGAACGTTGAGGGTACCCCAGGAGCGTGAGAGCCCCTCTGATCGAACCTTTGTGGAGGGAAGCATTACTGAGCCTTTGCTTTGCTGCCTGAGGACCAGCGTGAGACGGAAGCTGCTTTGGTATAATAGAAAGTTCCTTTGCTCTCCTGGAAAACCAGGGCCCTACCACTTAGCAGCACACAAGGGTGGAACTCAGTGCCCAGGAACGGGCTTGTGTGTGCACCGAGGTCCCTCTGAGTGAAGATGCAACGTCCAGCTCCAACCCGAAGTGCCTCTAAAACACCCGCCCATCTCTAAGACAGCAAAGCGTCCCTAAAACACCTGCACCAGCTCTGTGGAGAGGGTGGGAATACAGGCGAAATCGGCGAGTGGCTTTCCCATGGCTCTGATGGCCAAAGCCCCGTGGACAGCTGCCCTGTTTCCTGATTCTCTAACCACAGCCAGCGGCAGCCTGTTTTCCCTCTTTCACATCATCCCTGTCACACTGGACGTGAAGCTTAGGGCATCTGTGTGGGGAGCCCTTGGCCATCTGTGTCTAGTACTAGTGAAACAGGAAGAAGCACTTTTTCTTTTTCTTTTTTTTAGAAAGTCCCTGTCCTGAGCCTGCAGCTGGAAGGAAGAGTGGCCTGGGGCTGTTATTTTTAGGAGGTGGAGGGCTGGGTGAAGCTTGCGGCCCGGGTCAGGGTCTGCTTTCATTGGGAGTGATTTTTCCGTGGAGGTCCAGCCTTTCCTCTGGGCTCACTGGTGAGGAAGATAACCCACTGCACTCTAGAAAAGGTGATCTGGCCGACAGTGGCTTGCCACGTTACCTTTCCTGTGTTCTGATGAGTCATCTTACAACAGCCCTGCTAGAAGAGAGATGCAAGGTTTTGAGACAAGAGTTCACCCAGTCACCATCTTCACAATCCCTATACTACATTTTAAATATAAACAGAACCAAAACACAAGCCAACAAACAAAAAACTCCAAAAAAAACTTGATCATTTTTCGAATTTTCCCCTTCATCTCCTCTTTTATGGAGTGCACCTGTCTGCCTATCTTCTTATCTCATGTATCTATCAATCCATCTCCTATCGACTCTCTACCTACCCCTCCACGCAGCCATCTAAACTTGATAGGAAATCAGGGAGGCACAAATGTCTCTCACGCCCACATTTGCAGTGGGAAAACTACTCTCTTGCTAGCTGTGAAAATATCACTCCACTGACCTTTGGACAGCTCTCTGGGCCTGAACCTAATGACCCAGTTATATCCTATTTTCTATAACCCTGATGGGAAAAGGAGGTGGGTTCTGTAAAGAGAGAAAAAGAGGATAGATCCATAAGATCGTTTAGTTCCACTGCAACTTCTCTGTGGAGATGAGACCGAAGAATGGAATCGATTGTTTTCTTCTGCAAATTTTCCAGAAAAGTGATCTCCTCCCCTAGTGGTCGAACTGTTTGCTTTCTGGGACTGAGATTTAGCGTGGTTTTGTTTGTTTGCTGGGTGAGGGCAACACGAGGGAATGAGGCACCATACTGAACTGAGCTTCTGATGCAATGTTAACGAGCCGGATTGCATTCCCATTTTACACCCTTCCACGGGTCTAGATAAGATGCTTTAGGAAACGAACACTTAGCTAGCATGAGAGTTTAATAAAAGGCCGATGCTTCATCTCTTGGCTTAATTATTTGATTGCCAAGGAGGCTGCCTTCCCTACACCTCATTCTCAGCTGACAGCCTGGTGCCCTTGACTGTCCAAACTGTTACAGGCCCATAGTCCAAGACAAGATTCTCATGAGAAAAAGTGCAGGAGAGACAGGAAATGGGACCCCAGGAGTCTGTTCTCACGACACGAATTCTGTGGAAACAATGGGATGGGTCTACTGTCTACTCTTTTCCAGTCTTCGGTTGACTTTCTTCTTTGATGATCTTTCTTTCTCCTGACCCTTCCACCCACCCTGACCCTCTCCCAGGGATGGGAAGCAGGATATTTTCACAAAGCCTTTGTTCCTGGGAGGAGCTCATGCTGTCTCAGGTCAAACTCTCCCTTCCCATTCCAACTACTCAGGTGCCCATGGACTTCAAGCAGGAACCTCTCCAGGAGTCCAGGATTCCCTGCCCCTATTTTACCTGGATGGGAGTAAAACACACCCCTCTAATTCATGTAAAATCTAAATTGCTTTTAAAAGTGGCACAAATCAAAATATTAAACACCAATTGAGATATTCATTGTCCTTTTAATGTTAATGAGGACCTCATCCAAACTGTTCAAGGAAGGTAACCTTTGCTTCCGAGGCAGAAGGTCGGAGCTGTACTGTGAGCTGCCTGTGATCCTGAAGAGCTTGCAGGAGGCGGTTGCCACCAGGGCATTTATGGTGTGGACGGGAGCAGGGAATTCAGGGGTGTGACTCTTGTTAACTTGTGTAATGCATGGTTCCTGTAGCTGATAGAGGATGCTTTGGTGAGTCCTGTGCTGCTTTTCAGCACCCCCAGCATCACCTGGAGCCCTGCAGAGCAGACAGAGCTACTCACTCCGCGATGGCCAGCTAGTCAAAGTGGACTCAAAGGGATTAACTTTCTTACTTCAGGTTCCAAATGTAGGGGTACTTGCTGTCAGTATCCAAGGTCTCAATTCTTGACCTTCCGAGCACATCTTTACAATGGCTGCTTGAACATTTTTCTAGCTCAAAGAATTTCCTGTTGGGGAAACTCCACTTTTCTCCACCCGTGCCTTAGAAAACACTCCTGGTGACATTATCTCAGTACCAGCCTCAAAGAAGAAAGCAGATCCTCAGCGCCTCTGTGCCTCTCCTCAGGGGTGGCCACGCATCTGTGACTTTCTCCGGCACATGCCATAGGCTGCAGTGGGTTTGTAAGACGACGCTCCAATGCTATCACCATGCTTTGCTAAACGAACATCGCTGTGTAATAGCGCTCTACATACAAAGCTTCTTCCAGCTTCATTGTGATTGGTTTACACACACATAAATTCAGGATGAAATCCATCACCCTTATTCCTGGACTGAAAATGCAGTGTCTGATGCTTGAAATGGAAGACATTTGCCCTTCCCCTCACCTGGGAGTAACGTCTTCTCCAAACAAGCTTCTTTGTAATAAGTATCTGAAAGGCAGCAGCACACGTAAAGGGTTCAGCATACAGCTGAAATTTTGAAAATCCTCAAAGACAGGTTTACAAAACACCATTTGCTTCGGACTCAGATGAGATCAAGAGAATTGTCCATATTGCTTACCTCATCTCCCCGACTGTCTCTCCCCTAAAATTTATTTTCACAGTTTTAGGTGGAAAGGCCATTCCCCAGCTGCAGGTGATTTTGAGGCTCCACACCTGGGCGCTGTGACTTTTGTATGTTTATGGTCTTAACCTGCCTGCCCTGTAAGAGGATTACATATTTCAGTGCAACTTGTGAAACCCAATGCAGCATTTTCAGAGACCTTCCTAACTCTTTCCTGAAGGAAGTTATCGTCGACTTATATTGATGAGAAAACTAAACAAGTGGAGATAAACTTCTCTATAATCAAACAAGATTTCCCTGCTGAAATGCTCCATGCCCACCTGAGAGTTGGAAAAGATCCATGGGAAAACCAGTACAGGCCTCAGCATTGCCCACTCATCCCAAGTCAGCCCTGATCACGTGGGAAGAATGCACTTGCTTCTCTTCACAGGCGTCGTTCAACCACATGTTCAAGGCAAAGTGTGCTCCACCAGGTAAACTGGTTGGCTGCAGAATAGGATACCTACTCCTGTTCATTTGTTTTAGGTCCATACGTGAATTTAGAACTCTTAGATTATTGCTGTAGGAATCTCAGTAAGGGCTATGAGTGGCTTCTTCACCTGTAACACATTCTCGCAGGAGCCACAGGGGCAGAGAGAGCGGGACTGCCATCGCCAACGGCAGGCGACAAGCAGGAAGAGACGCTTGCCGGAAGAGTTCTCCAAAGCAAATTCCACCTCGCCCTCTTCTGTGCTCCTTTATGCTTTTTCCCACCCCTCGCTTGACCAGAGAGGAGAAGGAAAGAAGCACAATATCCCCGAGCATCTTCCTTGCGCAATTTCACAAGAGCAAACGTGTTTTACTTTTCACTAGGAAACAAAAAGCACAAATAAAGAGGCGTTAGGACAGTGAAAATTTCACATAGATAATGACTTAAATATTTTTCCTCAGACTGAGGAGGGATAAATAATTTTTCACTTTTCCCAGCAGCACTATTTCCTCTCTCCAAAGCAGGTGTCATGGCTGATGCAAACCTGTTCTCCTAGAAAGGCTGATATTCCAGCAGGTGGGACTAGTAGAGTGGACAGTGGGAACAGGTCCATTTCAGACGAGTCTGGGAGGGTTGTGAGGTGTTGGCATCCCTTCCGTGCCAAGCGCAGCTCTGAGCATTTGGGAAGCGAGCTGCTGAAACAAGATCTGTTGTGATGATGTGACGTGTGGTTGGGAACAGGAAGTGGACTCAGTGCTGAGGCTTGGAGGCTGTGGGTACCAGTCAGTACCACGGGCAGGAGACTGAGTGGTTGGTCCAGTTCCCTAATCTCAAATACAAGAATATTGGAATAAATGTTCTCGATGGGCCCTTCCAAGTATAAGTTCATATGAAAGAAAAGTGAATACCGCAAAATTCAGAGATTCTGGGGGGAGCACACCTGCGCGTCTTTGTACTTACTCTCACAACTGTTCTGTAAGTGTGAAATTGGGTCAAAATATTCAAACATGTAAATAGTTCCCATAAGAAAATTCTTTGGTAGATTTAATCTGCTCATGTAGAAAAATGAGAACTTTTTCATGTTGTCAAAGAGAGTATCCTGAAATCTGTGATGCTCTGAAAGATAGAGCTGATCTTTGACTTTGTGTTTTCTGGTATACAACTTCTAATTTCCTTAGAGTCTCCAAAGTGGTGTCTTCTGTATGCTAATGATGGCAGCCCCTACGTACCTTCAGGATGGGGCTGGCCACTAGAAAGACGAAGGCAGGATTGGGACTGTTAGACCTCCTCACCCCACGCAACCTGCAGGGTTAATCAACCATGACCAGTGGTTTACTCACTCATGGCCACGTAATGAAGCCTCCATAGAAACCCAAAAGGATAGGATTTGGAGAGCTTCCGGAGAGTGAGCTGAACGTATGGGGGGTGAACAAGAGCTATCCACGTGCCAGGAGGGTAGCGCGTACCTCAATTTCACAGAGACAAAAACTCCTGCGCTTGGGACCCTTCCAGGCCTCACCCTGGGTGTCTCTTCATCTGGCTGTTTACTTCCATCCTTTAAAACATTCTTCATCATAAGCCGGAAAACATGTTTCCCTGAGTTCTGTGAGCCACTCCAGAAAATTAATCAAACCCAAACAGGGGGTCCTGGGAACCCCAACTTGAAGCCAGTTGGTCAGAAGTTCAGAGCCCCGAACCTGAGACTGGTGTTTAAGGAGGAGGGCGCAGTCTTGTGGTACTGGACCCCACCCTGTGGGACGTGCCGCTGTCTCCAGGCGGAGGGTGTCAGCGTTGAACTGGAGGGCACCCACGGTGACTGCTTATTTACTGGTGGAGAGAAATCACCTGCACTTACTCACCGACGCCTTCTGTGCTGTTGGTCGTTTTTTTGGTGTGAGAGCCGAGGACAGTTTTGAGTTTTTCCAGGTTCAAAATCAAACTCTTACTGGTGCTCAAGTCTCCTTAGGCACAGGCTTTCAGATTAGGCACTTTGGAGAATAGATTCTCATTTCAAATACTGCCCAGGTCACGTACATCTTGAGACTGGGGCACCCTACATTCTTCTGATCCCATGTGTGCAGAAGGAGAAGGACCGACACAGAATTATTGAGGAGCTACTATGTACTAGCACTCCACCCAGCAGTCTGTTCATCACAGCGAAGAATGTTTTGCACAGAGTACTGTTTTAATTGCACAAGAAATAGCGTTAAGTAAAGCAACAGAAGCAACAGATGGCTCACATGTAGGGAAAAAGATGTTTTCAACTTCAGTGGAATGGTTGGGATGGAATCCTCGTCAAGTCATTTTTGATGAGTATCTTCCTTTTTAACACACGCGGAAACTGATGCCGAAGAGGTTCCATTTCCACAAGGTCCACCCAGGTGGAGGGACATGGGTCCACGTTAGAGACTGGGAGTGGACAAGCCGCTCTCAAAGTGATCGGATGTTTGGGAAGGCCCAGAAAGGTTTCATGGCAGAGGCAGTGCTAGGGATGAAGAAGAGATAACTTACCCAGATTTCAAGGTAGGAGGTGAGAAGGGGTTCCCATGCAGCTCAGAAAGCTGACTTCATCAATGCAGCGAGTTGGGTATTTGAAAGGATTTTAAGAAACTCCTGCCTGGGATGAAGGCCTCGGATTTGCAGAAGGAGACAATGTGGTCCAGGTGAGGGGCTGAATTCAAACCCTCCTGCTCCTGCCCACTGCCCCACCATTCACTGAGTACTGAGCCTTTCAGAGGCAAAAAAGCGGGGACCACTGAAAGTGATCTCCCCAGTTTTAAAATACCCTGCACTCAGAGGTCACATGGACACTTTAAGCGGACACAAGATCGTAAGCACCGACAAATTCAGGCTGTGAGTTCTTGACTCTGTATTTTGCTCTAAAGAAGCCAACTAGATGTAGGTGATTAACTGTCCCTGTTTGCCTGGGATGGGGTTGTTTCCAGGGACAAGGGACTTCCAGTGTGAAAACAGGGACAGTCCCAAGAGAACCCAGACGAGCTGGGTGATCCTAAAGGGCCACTCTCCCTGCAAACAGTAAACCTTAGATAAAAAGAAAGCATCGTGTTAACAACTTTCATACAGAATTCACAGAAGGCAAGAGTATGCCTAAGAAAACACAGACAGGATATGACCATGTCTGCCCGTTTTAGGCAACTCTGCTTATTTTTTGTGCCATTCATTCATTCATTCATTCATTCCAACAATGGGTGTGTAGTCACCACTGTGGCCCGGCGGCCCTGCTCAGTTCTGGAGCGGCAGCGGCCGCGGCGCAGCAGGAGGGCCAGCCGGTGTCGCAGAGCTCCAAACAGCTGCCTGTCACCCCAGGGGAAGAGCCGTCCTCCTGGGGCTGGTTGGTTGGTTTGTTTGTTTGCTTTTTATCACACGTAACTTTCTTAAGCCACTGACTTTAGCAGAGTTACTTACGTATCTTTGATTTCTTTCTGGACAGTTTGTATATATAGGAGGGAGAAATTTATTTTGCCAAAGACAGCCATGGAAGGCGTTACCTGGCCGGGCCCAGAGTAGCGTTAGAAGCCCTGGGTGCTGGCTGCTTTTGTGGGCATTGCATCAGCTCCTGAGCCCACTGTCATGGGGTAAAATTGGGAAATGATACTCGTCGCTTTTCTTCCCCCAGAGATTCAGTGGATTCTGCAATAATACGCAGAATTGCATATTATTGCATGTGGAAGTGCATCGTGTTCTACACAAGCGCTCGCTCTCAGTACTTGAGTGGCTTGAACACTAAGATTTCATGGGCAAGATGACATATACACTAGATGTTAAATAATATGTAAGATGCTTTGAAGCATTCTATTTTTTTATTTATGAAGTTTTTATAATATTAAATATGTATCTGTGTACTATGTTATTATGTTGACTTATATTATTTGAAAATCCTATTTTGATTTCAAATATGTTTCATATTTAACTTAATTCACATTTAATAATTTAAATATATTTCATAATTCATAGTTTTTCTTATGATAAGAACTTTAGAACACTTATTTTTGGAAAATACAGAAATGTAAAAATAAAAAAGCCTTGACAGCAAACACAAGCTGTGTGGGAGAGCTCTGTGCCCGTCCTACTCTTAGGCAGGAGGCCTGGGTCACAGCCTGTGGTCATTTGCCTCCACTGGGAAACTGTGCCCTCAGGATGGGCACACCCAGGTTGTGGCCTCTGCCCTCTGCCAGCCCATGTGCTTCCCGTGCCTCCAGCGGACCTTCCTGCTCTTCTTGACCTCCAAATCTGGGCTGCCAAGGACAGAGCAGAGAGACCCAGGATGAGACAAGCAGGGCCCGTCATGCCAGTGTCGGGGGGACCTGAGAGCGGGGGCATCAGGCGAGGACCTGCTCCAGCTCAGAAGCTCTGCTGGGACTCTGTCTGTCTTTTCTTTTATGAATATATGTGGGTGTAATTTGCAAATGAACAAAAGCAACCCATGATGAGGAAGTCCTCTTTTACGTTTAAACATCTGCTGCTCCTGGTTCCTACAGAAGAAGGGCTTCCCTCCTTTCCCCACCCGAGCCCCAGAGAGTAATTCACTGAGACAGGAGGAAATTTATTAAAGCGATTGTTTGTAGAGGGGAGCAGGAGCCAACAGCAACAGCGCCCTGAAGCCAAAGAGCCATGAGCCACCTCAGGGAGGCCAGGTGCTGGTGGCCACTCCCTGGTCACTGTCTGTCCTTGGAAGATGGGGTGGGGTCCCGTTCACGGGGGCTTGCAAGGAAAAGGGAGCTTCTCTGTACAAAGCCTGTTCCAGACAATAGGAGACCAGGAAGGTTTAGGTTTCCTCTTTTCTTCCACTCCATATCCACAATTATTTCAGTTAAATGCCATTGATCTTGGAGATTCTGAAAGCGCGTTAGAGTCCGCGAATTGTTGGTCTTCCTACTACGATAAAACTAATAATAATAAAAAAAAGAGGATGAATGACTGTGATCGGGCATGACAACATGTAGCCCCTTTCAGAGGTGAGTTTCTTCATCTGCAACCACAGCAGTTGCCCGGGGGACAACGCGGTCTCTAATTGCATGCTCTCCCCTAGCAGAGGGAACCTGGTATCTGAATCTGTTGTTCCCTCAGACCATCTTCCGTTCGTCAGTTCCTCTACTGAGGCTGTCTTTTTGTCCAGAGTTCACTTTTGGCCAATGGCTTTCTCAACTTGGTGAAGACCTCTGGGTTAGCTTCCCCAGACCCAATAAAAATACTTCTTTCCACTAGTAAATTGCTATTTAAGTTTTAAGCATTTAATTTCACTTTCACGACAAATGCTTAAAAACGCATACAGATTATGATGAATTCCATTTTTGAGGAAACAGTTTCAGAGGAGTTGGAGGGTTGGCCAAAGCTGAAGCTCAAACCTAGAAAGTGCTGGAGTGAGGTTTGGAGGCCAATTCCTATTCTACATCACATGCTCTAGGCAGCGGTCCACTAGGTACCCCCATGGGCTGTGCCGCTGTAAGCTGAGACAAGACTTCTACGGTCCACTTTGGTGAAAGTGTGTCAAGGTGCTAAGGGACGTGGGGTTGGTGTGTGGGCAGAGACCCAGACAGTTTCTGTCAGTGGTTTGGACTTATCTGGGGACTTTAGGAGCTTTCGACCGGCAGAGAAACACAATTAAGCTGTGCATGATGACAGCCACCCTGACAGCAGCCTGGAGAGTGGTTACATGGGGGACCGGACTTCCAAGCGGATTATTCCAGCAGTTCAGGAAGAACTGGGGAGGCAGGTTCACCTTCAGAAAGTGACAATAGGAATAGAAACACCAGACAGAATAAAAATCAAACACCGCTAGCACTGATGAGCTTTAGAAGCTGAAAGACAGAGGAGTGAAAGGAGACAGCCAGGTGAATCCTGGATGACTTGGGTAAACGAGAACAGGAAGGTGAGGGCAGAGATGCTAACGGTGGTTCTGGCCATCTAAGTCTGGGGTCTGAGCCGAGAACTGAGATGAAGATGTTCAGTAGAACACTGAAAATAGGGCACTGGGGAAGGAGGGCGGGTTAGGGAGGTGCAGGTTAGGGAGAGGTCTGCGGAGGGTGGTGGCTGATTTCTGGTGGTGCATAGAATTGTTGAGATGGGACATAGGATAAGAGAGTTCTGGGCTTTTGTAGGAGTCTCAGCAGAGTTCCTCTGAAGTATGGCTTTCTTTCAGTGAGGTTTGTTGAGTGCCTTGCCTTTGTTTCAGGATTACTTACACATTAGAGTGTTAAAAACAAATAATTACTGCCCTTATGTTAGCATCTGGGCCACCGTCACAGGGGTCTTCATTAAAGCAAATTCCATTTCAGTGAAAGAGCCGTGCAGCCCAGTTCCCTGCCTGCTTCTTTTTAATTCAGAAGGGTTTGGCCTTCGACAGAGAGAAAGAGCAAATCTTTATCCTGAGCTTCCCAAACATCTGACTGATCACTTTTACCTCTCGGTGGTGTTGGTCACAAACCTGGTAGAACGACTTCTCCAAAGAAGCAGAAAACGTCCGGCTGCTTAATCCTAAACCAAAGCCAACCTCATTTTAAAATGAGACAGGGAAGCTCGTAGAGGTAAATGTGGCAGCCCCACCCTTCTCAAGATCAAACAAGGTAAAATGTGACTTTCAGTATCTTTTAACTCTGGGCCTTAACCACCCTGAGAATAGGGGCAGCTGATGTTGGTCATGTCTAATTAAGATTGTTCTGTGCCATTTGGTTTCTAATGACAGGCATTGCACCCTTTCCCACACAGTGGTTGGTCAGTCTGCCTCCATCTATCATCAGGCATCTCATTTAGTAGTAGTAATTATAATTCCAAAGTCAATAGCAGTATCAAAGCAAGGTTAAGTAAACACCATAAAGTTATTGGGATGAAAATATCTACAAACCTAGCAATATTATTCGTAGATATACAGTGGAATCAGGATGTAACATAACAATTTTTTTTAAAGGATTGGAATGAAAAGTTGGGGACACTGGGAGGTGGGTGTGCTGAGGTCTCCGGATAAAGTGGGGTTCCCAACAGGACCCCGGGACTTGTGCCGCAAGTTCACAGGTTCAAAGCCGGCCGAGCGGCGGCGACGGAATGTTTCTAGGTTTACGTGATGTATCAGTGAATGACTCCCAGCACCGTTCTCACTGAGAGCTCCATAAAGCAAACCCTGCTGGAGAAAAGGAACAAAATGAAATATAATGCTAGATTACGAGCAAAAACTCAAATTAGTGTTTCTGCTCATGAGTTTATGTAAGGAGGGGAAATGGGATTGTGTCACCTAGCCAACCCCTGCCCTTTCCTTGTGGGCGTTTCTTAACCAAATCAAACTTCAGTCCACACCCTAGAAGGGCAAAGAAAAGGTATCATTGTTGGGCCGCTCCCTGTTCTATTCTTTCCTGAACTCACAGAGAATTTCCTGCTCTGGGGTTATAAGTCTCCATCTCCCATGAGAATGTTTAAAATCACTGAAAGTTTAGTATCTATGGAGGGGTCTTGGACTTGCGCTCCCTCCCTCTCTCCATGCCTGTACACCTACATAGGTTGATTCAATACCATTTAATGGTATGTGAGCTTGTGTGTGTGTTCACATGCATACACACATGATGTATAAGTGATTATATCCACAGGACCTACACACACACATATACATACATGAGAGCATCTTAGCTCAGGCTGCTGTGACAAAATACCACAGACCGAGGGGTTTACACAACGGACATTTATTGATCCCAGTTCTGGGGGCTGGAAGTAGCAGAACAAAGTGCCAGCAGGTTCGGATTTTGTGAGACGTCTCCTACTGGGTTTCAGACAGACCACCTTCTCATTATGTCCTTACATGGCAGAGAATGAGAGAGACAGAGAGAGAGAGTGTGTGTGTATGTGTGGAAGAGAGGGAGAGAGGAGAGAGAGAGCGCACACATACACAAGCTCTCTGGTTTCATCTTCTAAAGTCCCATCACAAGGACTCCACCCCCATGACATCATCTAAACGTAATTACTCACAAGGGCCCCTTCTCCAAATACCATCATACTGGGGGTTAGGGCTCCAACATATTAATTTGGGGAGGAAAGAATTCAATCTCTAATGACTGACTGAGGACATTCACCTGAATTTTGTAGACTAACGTAACATGGTTGTCTGAACTGAATTACATTTTGTATTACATGAGTTCCTTGGAAAATATTTTGTATTTTATTTTATTTCTATTTATTTATTTATTTATTCATTCATTCATTTCAGACGGAGTCTCACTCTGCCGCCCAGGCTAGAGTGCAGAGGCACAACCTTGGCTCACTGCAACTCTGCCTCCTGGGTTCAAGCAATTCTCCTGCTTCAGGCTCTTGAGAAGCTGGGACTACAGGTGCCTACCACCACGCCTGGCTATGTTTTTGTATTTTCAGTATAGACGGGGCTTCCCTGTGTTAGCCAGGATGGTCTCCATCTCCTGACCTCGTCAGCTGCCCGCCTAAGCCTCCTTTGCACAGTGGTGGGATTACAGGTGTGAGCCACTGTGTGCGGCCCCTTGGGAAATATTCTTAGGCACTGAGAACAATTTACGTGTTCAAACAGGTTTACAATGGACCGTCTTTGAGAAAAAAATGATGACCTCATTCCCTCCAAGAAGTAAATATGTCTTTTATCTCCTTTTCTGAATTTCTTCAAAATCCAAGAAATTCTCATGACTGCTTTCTCTTGTCCCCAGTAAAACAGGGACCACACTGCACATTGCTCCCCTTGTCCCCACCCTCCGTACCCTAGAGGATTAATGCTGTTGAAACACTGGGGCTATCTGCTGAGTGAAAAATTTACTATTTCTGTGTTTCCTACGTGCATTACCTTTCAAAAGTATAGACCAGAGTCGCCTACAGCCGGTTTACATTTGTGGTAAAATACGCCTAACATAAAAGTTACCATTCCAATGCACGCAGTTCACTGGCGATGAGTACATTCACACTGTTGGACAGCATCACCGCCTTCCATCTCCAGAACCTTCTCTTCCCAGGCTGAAACTCTCTACCCATTAAATGATAAGGCCTCATTCCCCCTCCGCAGCCCCTGGCAACCCCATTCTTCCTTCTGTCCCCATGAGTTTGACGCTCTAGGTGCCTCACATGAGTGGAATCACACAGTAGTTCACCTTTCGTGCCTGGGTTATTTCACTGAGAGTAACAAATGCAAAGTTCATCCATGCTGTAGCATGCGTCAGAATTTCCATCCTTTTTAAGGCTGAATAATATTCCCTTTTAAAAAAAATTGTTTACTCACTCATCCATCCACTGCCTATATTTGTAAATAAAGTTCTTTTTGGAAAACAGCTGCGTCCAGTCGTTTACACATTGTCTGTGGCTAGGCAGTTACAACAGAACTTTATGCACCACAAAGCCAAAAATGTTTACTCTCTGGATATTTACAGAAAAAGAATCGCAGCTCCCTGTTACAGAGAATACTCTAGAACAAGAAAGCTGATGAGAAAGAGGCAAACATGTTTCAAGGCCCAACAGTCAAAATCCACTGCCCCGTACCACACCTGGGACGGGCTAGCACGGGTCCTGTGCACCTGCCTGCGTCTGGCTCCGCGTGCCCCACCGTGGACCAGGGATGGCAAGCGGGGGGCGGCTGGCTTCCAGTGGCAGGAGGATTGCTTTGCCCATTCCTCACAGCCCAATTTGTCCCAACCTTGTTTTAGCCACAAGAACGTGTCCGTGTGGCCTGCACCATCAGCAGAGGGGACCCAGGTGTACGGGCGCCTGCTCCCCAGCGCGTTTGCACACAGCCATCCCGCTCTGCGGTCGCAGGTCCCAGCACCAGGACCTAGCCGAGGGCAGCCTTGGTGTGTGGCGGAGGAAGACCATCTGTCCTGCCCTCTGCATGGTGCTGCCTACAGTGACAAGGACGCTGCTGCGAACGGCGGGCCCTCTGTGCTCAGGCCTGGCGCCCAGGGCAGCCTCCTGAGAAACGGGCTCCGCAGCGGCAGCCTTTGAGACCTTTACTAGCCGCTTGTGACAAGCATTCCCAAACCTGGGCGGGACCTTCTTAGGCTGTCCCAAGAATCCCCTAAATGAGATTCCAATGTGGAATGTGCTCAGGGAGGTGTGCTAGACAAGTGTATTTTAAGATACAATTCACAGAGCTCTGGCAACATTGAGGCCGCAGGGCATTTCCAGAATTAGAAAGAACCTGAGCTAGAATTTGAAGGTTAGGTGAAGGTCCTCACATGGACACACATAAGGAAATAAGAGTCTTCCTTTAAGGACTGTATGAGATGCTGGGCATGGTTGCTGGAAACAAGCTAATGAACGACTTTGCTATTATCATTGATAATTCCATAAACAATAGTTTCTTTACTTAAAGTAATGAATACAAACTTGTATAACTTCTTCATTTTCTTATTTTATTATGATTAATAACAATTAATTTATAAAATAGCATCAAGTTCCTATCCCCAGCAAGAGGCATGTTTAATGCACATTGACGCTCCACAAGTGTCTGCTCAATCATGGAACCTGTGAGGATTTGAAACAGAGGAACTTTCCTTTACAGTTTGCACTTGTTTTTAAAGAGTCTGTTCTCATTGTAGGTTTGCTGTGTATGAAATCTGTACAAAGCAGAAGAGAGCAAAAGCATCAGGCTCCCAGGTTCCCTCGACCAGCAGGCATCGTGCTTCAGTGGGACGTGAGATGGACTGTCTTCAGTCACCCAAAGTACGCAGCAGGTGACCAGGGCTGGGTATTGCAGGGTCTTCCCGGAAAGGTGGGATTCTACTGTTGTAAGTACTCGCGTGCCCTACGGACAAAATGGCGTGGTTAATTCCAATAAGAAGAGCCGCACCTCTCCTCTCCAACTTGGGAAGCAGAAAATCTCCCACATCCAGCCAGCCGCCTTCCAGAATTAGACTCACCCACGAGTGCTACATGCATTCTAAGCTGTTTTCCTTGAAGGACTGAGGCGTTGTGTGAGGCATCAATGCTCTCTGAGCCCCAGTGGCCATCCTCAATTACATGATCAGAAAGAGAAGCTAGGACTTTATTATATAGCTTTACATTTGTGATTATAGCAAGCTCCTAGAAGCTCTGGGGTTTCATCAGGTTAATGAGCTATACTAAAGGTCCCAAACTATGGCTCTCAGACCAGATTCATCCTGTTGCCTGTTTTGTAAATGAAGTTTTATAGGAACCCAACCAAGCTCACTTGTTTACATTTTGTCCATGGCTGCTTTGATGGCTGTTGTCTCTGTAATGGTAGACTTGAGTAGTTGAGACAGACACCTTCTGACTCACAAGGCCCAAAATATTTAATATCTGGCCCTTTATGGAAAAAGTGTGTTGTACCCAGAGCGAGGCTCATGCTGAAGAGCATCTTAAGTTCATTAACTCCAGTCTATGCGCAGGAGGTCAGAGATCCCTTGCATAGGCCTGTCCTGTTCCTACACAAGAGTCACTCCTACCAGAGCATGCCCAGGAAAGGAAACCGTTTGAAGTGAACATAAAAGGAAATGTATTCTATACTGCGTTTTCTAATCCTTTGCTGCTTTACTTCTGCAAATGGTGTTATCAGTATCCTTTCCATTAGGCATGACATCCCGTAAAGTGACTGTCAGGTTATTTATTTATTTATTTATTTATTTATTTATTTATTTATTCATTCATTCATTCATTCACAGGCAGAGTCTTACTCTGTCACCCAGGCTGGAGTGCAGTGGTGCAACCTCAGCTCACTGCAACCTCCGCGTCCTGGGTTCAAGTGATTCTCCTGCTTCAGCCTCCCACGTAGTTGGGATTACAGGCACCACGCCCAGCTAACTCTTGTATTTTTATTAGAGATGGGGTTTTGTCATGTTGGCCAGGCTGATCTCAAACTCCTGACCTCAAATGATCTGTCTACCTCAGCCTCCCAAAGTGCTGAGATTACAGGCTTGAGGCACTGCCCCCGGCCATTTTAAAGACCCAGAGACTCTTCCAATTCAACAAAGGCTTTCTTCTTTTTCTCTTTGGACCCTTGGCCTTTGCTGGTGCTTGCTGCCTGACTTTTCCTCCCCTCACCACTCAACACTCCCACCTTTATTGCTCTCTTGCCCCACTGGCTTGTGTCAGCACTGACAACACAGACTGTAGCAGCCGCCAAGGAGAAAGAACGCCCACAGAAATGGGGGCCTGAATTTGCAGGCATTTCACTTAAAGAGCAATTGACTCTGCATTAGGAGATGAGAATGCAGTTTCCACCTCTGTCACTAGCTTGCCATGTGACCCTGGGTCAGTTCCATTAGAAAGAATGAGATATGAATAATGACTTTTCAAACCAGTTGTTCTAGGTTCTAAAGCATGGGGAGAACACAGCACTTCCTGCATTTAAATCATTCATGAACAAATCCCTGAATTCTGATTCTATTTCTGAAGTAGTTATGAGTAAAGTTACACCTGCATTTCACAATTAAAATATTCACATAATTTAGTGACCTGCAGTTGAGTATCCACTATGTTAGAGCATATTGCTCGAAGCTGTGATAAATCAATCTCGCCATTTCAGTAGCTTCTCATGCTGCTGGTGGCGGACTGGGGAGATGTGCTGCTCCTCATGTGATGGTGACATCACAGCCACGTGTGAGAGAAGAAGGGAGAAATGGGGATCGCACCCAGGAGATCTTATGGCTAGGTTGGGAACTGGCATACATCACGTCCTTCTACTCACACTCGGTTTTCATCTCACGTGGCCCCACACAAGTGCAGGAGGACTGGGCAGGAGAATTTATCTGTGAATGCCCGAGAAGAGGGGAAGGCCAGGCAGGATCAGACACACTCACTGTGCGCCCGACACATGCCAAATGTCAAACGGGTCGCTGAGATGAGTGATGTGGGCTTTCTGTGAAGATGCATCTAAAATCGGGAGCCTCCATCTGAGAACAGGAACTGGGTTCTGTCTCTTGTCGTCCTTGGTTTCTCACCCTCAAGAAACCTTTCCGTAAAGAATTTTGAAGTTTGTTGTTGGGAAGGAGCCCATGTTGCAATGAAGTGATAGCTATTCTCTTATTTTTCTTTAGATCTTAATAGATATTTTATCTTAAACCATTGTGCAAGTTATTAAGCTCCTGTCTTTCAACTTCAAAGCCACCCCAGGAAGGGGAAGCTGCAATTCTGGAGGACAGCAAAGGGACTTTCTGCTGTCTTTGGCCAGTTGCTCCCCTCAGTACCACTCCTGGCAGCGGTGGCCAGCTGTGTTTGACAGCTTTTCTGACAGCTTGCCAGGCCAGTGTCATCATGTCCCCCCTAATGTGCCAGTGCGGCCATCCAAACCGTGCCCCTCCTAGAGGGCTGAGTCCCAGCTCTGCAGGGCCCCTCCTGTGAGCTCGGAGGTACTGACCACCCCCGTGTCTTTTCTCTGTGTCCACAGCCCAGGGTAGTAGTTTATCCCTGCAGTTATAACATCTGGGATACCAACGGCTTCCATGTTGGCCTGTTGAGCTCTGACACCTACATAACAAAGTGTCTGTATTAAATTCCCTCTGTCGAATGGGCTTGTGTGGTTTCAGTGTTCCTGACTGGACCGTGACTAATACAGTCATTTGACAACTAAAAGTAAATGTTGAATCTTGCATTTTATTCGTTTTTTTTTTTTTTCAGGAGCATTCAAATATCGTATCATCCAGCTTGCTAACCATCCTGCAAAATGCTGGTTAGTTTTGAAAACTGTTTCTAAGCAAAAATATTTTGTTTTCATTTTAACATATGAAATTGATTCATGAGAATAAAAAATTCCACAACTGTCAAAGAAGAATTAGTTGAACTGTTTACACTCATAAAATGAAGGTTAATTGCTTGTTGAAGTGAATATATTCTGCACAGTTTAGAAAAGTCGAATATAAATTTTCCTATTCCCCATCCTTTCGGTTTGAAAACTGAAATCAGTTTTAATGCAAGCAATCTTAAATTAACAGCCTTTACAAACTAATGTGGTCTTAATGTAAGCACATAATCTTTATCCTAAAACTTAAACAGATAATGACTAATGACTTCCGTATGTTTATATTGTGCCATGCAGATGCTGTTGATGCTGGCTATGGAGACGCCCGTCCTCTGTCTTCTATGTGTGCAGATGCAATTTGTCTAACTTATGTGTGCTTTTGCTCAGTTCCTGTTTGCAGCTGCAGAGCCTTCTGTCTGCCCATGCTTCTCTTCCTGGGATAGGTGCCCATCTGTATTCCCGTGGTTATGTACTGCACACACCTTTGGGGGCACTTCCTGGGCTGCCCTGGGATAATCTGTTGAGGTGTGTCTATCTCATTAGACCATGAATACCTTTGGGTCGGAGGTTTTCAATCAACCATGTGAACTGTGTGCCTGGCACTTCACCTGGCCTTCAGATGCTCCATGGAGGTTTCCTGAATGAAGCAGTGGACAATGGGGATTTAGCCAGGTACCCCACTCACGTGAGAAGGGTAAGCCCCTCGCTTAGTGTAGATGAGCTGAGGAGTACCATGGGCAGATCCCGCAACTGATCAGAAGGGTTCTGAGACAAGTTTGCAGAACGTACGTGTGCCATGAGCCCCGTGTGCCATGAGACCCGCCACAGGCTGCAGAGGGGAGTACAGGACGGCACCTAGCGTGGGAGCGCAGACCCACTGGGCCTCCTGTGCCCTCGTGTTGGGACTTGAACGTGAACCAACACTGACGGGCAGAGTGTGCACAGCGGGAACGTACCTGCTGCCAGACCTCTCCAGAGGGTTGCTTTACCTGCCTCCAGCCACAGTGGGACCCCCACCCGCCACCCATCCACGGGACCCTGAGAACGCTCTGGGAGGCAGCTGGATTCTGATGGACAGAAACTAGGGAAAGTGAAGTTTTTTTCTCTTTGGCATAAATGGCCTATTATGGAAAGCCCAGACCTGCCCGGGCTCTGTCTTTGTGCCGAAGGCGTTTGCCCTTGCCGGAGTCCCTCAAGCAACTCCTTTTATTGTCCAGAGTTTCATATGAGTAATAGAAGCTGCTTTTGCAGACAGCTGCTTTGAGGGTTACACGTACTGTTTTAAAGTTGGTTAGGATTTAGAGTGGTATGACTGATATTTTTACTAATGTTAGAATTTAATTGAAAATACTTAGTTTATTGGCACTAGTTAATCCCAGTTATTTTTTCCTAGTTAAGGAACACGCCAAAAGCTGTAATTTGATCATTTTTATATGAACCAAAATAGATTTTGGCTTCAGGATGGGAGGAGGGACAAAGATTTTATTCCCTTTCAAAACTGGCCTGACAGTTTAACTAGCAAAGTTAACAGAAATGAGAAGAAAGAAATTTCATAGGAAAAAAACAAGTTATGAAAGTCCTGAGATGTTTTCATAGAGACCAACGGGCCCGGGGCAGCTGTCTGAAGCCGTCTGCTGCTCCCTGGACACGGCCCTGGAGCACATCTCTGTGTCCCAGCACGTCTGCCCAGCACCGTGGAGGTGTTGAAGGCTGCTGGTACCTGCGCCATCTTAAAGAAGGACGGGCAGCGCCCTTTCTCCCTCCGTCCCCACAGTCAGTCCATGGAGGCTAGTGGGGTCTGGTGCGGGACCTGTGCCCCCAGCACACTCCAAAACAAGCGAGTGCTTGATGCCAGGGCTGCTAGTTTGCTGGCCCCGCCCCGGCCTCCTCCTGGGGCCATATCTACCTCTTAGCTGCAGGCTGCCTGTCTAACCAGTGAGTGTCCATTCGTCCAGTATTTATTGCCCCCACACTAGGCCAGGCCCCGACTCAGGTAGGAAGCAGCCTGTGGGGAGAAGAAGGACACAATCCTACTCGGACACATTGTACTGTTTAGTTGGACATCTAACACACGCCTACAGTGACACTTAAATCACCCTGGGGGTTAAATAGCAATCCAGGACAACCATGCAAAAGATGCCCTAGGCATTGTACGATTCGCTGCCAGGTAAGTGGCCGAGACGCAAACCATACCGCTGGAAATGAAAGTGCAACAACTTGTGTGAGGCTTCGACATGGCTCCTTCCCATGCTGCTGTGTTGCTTGATTCTCCCACGTGTGGTGAGCCAATGGAAGTGCCTCCACACCAAACTCATTTCTTGATGCTATCTTGATACTGTTTCAGAAAGCTACTTTTGGGCTAGGTGACATCAGTCTGTAATCACCATCCCCACAGTCTCCATCAGTATCATCATCAGCGTGATCACCACCACCACCACCTCCACTAAAAATCACCTGTGCTGTGTCCCCTGCAGGCCTGTGCACGGTGCAAACATATTCAGCTGTTGCATCCACCAAGGCCAAAGTCCCAGTGCCTTTCCCATTCTTGTCTTCCTGTGCTAGCATGGGTTCCAGGGACATTGTTTGAATAACAGACTTGAATGTATCAAGCATTGTTTCCTGGGCTCAAATTCTTTTTTTTTTTTTTCCGAGACGGAATCTTCCTCTGTCACCCAGGCTGAAATGCAGTAACACAATCTCAGCTCACTGCAACCTCCGCCTCCTGGGTTCAAGCAATTATCTTGCCCTCAGCCTCCCGAGTAGCTGGGATTACAGGTGTGCACCACCACGCTCGGCTAATTTTTTTGTATTTTTAGTAGAGGCGGGGTTTCACCATGTTGGCCAAGCTGGTCTTGAACTCTGGAGCTCATGATCCGCCTGCCTTGGCCCCCCCAAAGTGCTGGGATTACAGGCGTAAGCCACTGTGCCCGGTCCCTGGGTTCAAATTCTGACTCTTTCCCCAATCCATGTCATGGGGTCCCTGCATTTTAGCAGTGATAAAATATAAAGATGATACAAAATTGCGAGGTAGAGGAGGAAAAAGTGCTAGTGTTCTGTGGCACCATAGGATGACTGCAGTTAACAATAATGTACAGTTTCAGTAGCTAGAAGGAGGATATGGAATGTTCCCAACTCAAAGAAATGGTAAGTGTTTGACCTGATGGATATGCGGATTACCTTGATCTGACCACTAGATCTTATATGTATGGAAACAGTACTATGTACCCCGTGAATATGTGGAATTATTATTTGTCAGTTTAAAGAATAAAACATATGAAGATCATATTTTCTCTTTCCCCACTGATAGGGATATGGCAGATACCAATTCCTAACAAAACGGCGTTTGTGAAGCGTTGGCATTTCTTCTGCTTAGGAGGGGACAGCGTTTGATAAACAATCAGCATCCTTGTCCTTGTGGATCCTCAGACCTTATTTTTTTTTTTGTTTGTTTTGTTTTGTTTTTAACAAGAAGACACAGCATGAAAGCATTTTAAGGAAATGTTTTAATCAAGATACTTTATACTCTAATGAAAATCATTCAAAAGTGCTCAATCTCCCCAACAAAAACGTGTTACACTTCCAGTAAACACGCCTGCCTCCACGGAAATGGGGGCGCAGTGGGCACCGAGTGGGTGGTCTACACAGCCTGGTGCCCTCACAGTGTGTTTTGAGGACTCGAGTTGGCTGTTTCTCTCAGCTAGTTTTGTGCAGGAAGATCTGGGGCTAAAGTTAACCGCTGTCTTGCTGTCCAGGACTCAGGGTCGTCTTCCGCCGAGTGCGTTTCAGAGCCCGCACCTTGGTGCGAAGTGGTTCGCAGATCGCTGGATGCCCGTGGGCCTGAAGCTGATGACGCTTTCTGGAGGGACGTAAGGATGTTGACTGTTCTCATTTCCCCTTGGTAGAGGCGCTTTAGGGCTTTTACGTTTTTCTAGCAGCAAATATTTCGGGAAGGCCATATTTTTGAATTTTCTGCAAAGATGTTTAGCGGTGTTAATGTTGAATTGTCTGAAGACAGTGCTTGGAAGCCTGGAATTACTGAAATCTGGTATTATTTTACCCTAATGTAGGTCCTGGCAAGGGACATGCTGATGTGATCTGGCCTCAGTCTACCTTACTTGCTCTCTAAACTGATGATTTGCAGCATCCCTTCGTCTCCCTTCCTCTGCGTCCTGAGTTCCAGCTGTCCCAGGGTTCGGTACTCAGGAATGTACACCCCTTCTCCTGCCTCTGGGATCACCCTCTGCCCCCACCCCTTGCTGTGTGCAAGGACTGCCCTGCCCCTAACCCCCGGTCCTTCTCCTCTATCCCTGGGCTTGGCCGCAGCTTCCACGATGGCTTACCTCTCTCCAGCTGCCTTACCAGCACTTCCAGCACCTGCGCAGCCAGTTCTCTCCTGCACTGCACCGTGAGCTTCAGGCAGCCAAGGGCGTTCATCTGCACTCCTAGCTGCACCGTGTCCTGCACTTCGGAACCCGCACACGCTGGGTCTGTACAGACTGCCTCTTGCTTGGCAGTGCTCGGGGGCCTTACCTAGGCTGTTAGGTAGCACCATGCTGTACGCCTGGGGCCAGGTGTGGTTTCAGGACGGGCACTGAGAACACTGACCACTAGGCCCTGTGAGGAGGTGTTGTAGGCATAGATACGTGGAGGCTGAAAGCAGCTGTGAGCATGGGTTTGTTCTGGCCTCCATCATTAGACTTCCTCCCACTCCCTCCCCGCAAACTGGATGAATGAGGAATCGTGCTCTCTGTTCTTTCTCCTCGCCCCAGAGGAAGAAAAGCGCAAGGAGGAAAACATGGAAGATTAGGCCGAGCAACACATGCAGGGGTGAGGGCTTCCCATTCCCTACATTCTCTTTCCATGCTTGAGATAGACAAGGGTGCAAAGGCCTGGGCCACGGGCCACTGTTCAGAGCAAGGCAGGTGGCAGTGCAGGTAGTTAGTGGACTTCTGGACAATGAGGAGACCCCCGGGAGGAGAATCTGTATGGTACTTTTTTCTATTGAAGATACAATTTCTCCTTTCTTCCTCTGTCACCTCAGCCTCCCAAATAGCTGGGACCACAGGCACGTGGTCCCAGGTGCTTTCCTGGAGAAGACAGATGAGATGCCTGTCCTCATGGGTTTAGCTGACAGAGAGAGAGAAAGAGAGAGAGGGAGGGAGGGAGGGAGGGAGAACATAACAATATGGCAGCAAACATGTAAATGGTACAGTAATATTAGGTGAGAGATCAGCAGACACTTCCTGCCACGGAAGCTGCCATAAGGGTGAGGGCCAGCCCCAGGCTGGGCTTTGCCAATCCCCTTATTTGAGGAAGGAAGTATGACTGGGGCATGGCTTCCAAACTCCCTGTGGTGATGAGCTAGTGTTGGATTTCTGTTTCAAGTCCTTTGCAGACCAGTCATTTTGTAAAATACGGTAACATGAATCACTAGAAAATAAGAGGAAAGTGTGCAAAATACAAGCCACATTGTTGTGTCATGAGATTCCACAGACGTGAAACTGCTGTGTCCCATTGCTCTGCAACAATATCTCCTTCCTCTGCTCCTTGTTCTTCTCTCCCACCTCCATCCTTTGCTTCATCCCTCCCTTTCCCCTTTCCCTTCAGTGGGTCAGAGCTTTGGCTCTGCAGCTGGCCAGGAAGAGGATGTGTGCCTGTGGGCCTAGCTTTTAGCCAGCTTAGGCCAGAGACTGTTACACAGGTGAAATCCAGACAATAAACAAGTCCTTTGAGACGAGGAGAGTCGATGTCTCACATTGTTGGAAAAGGAAGTTACAGATATGGAAAGAGGAATGAATAAAAATAAACCCTGCAGTGTGAGGTGGGATTGCAGGTGTTGTCAGCTCATGGTATTTAAAATAGATAGGTAGAAATAAAATGTACTTGCATATGTGTACACATACATAGACAATGTATGTGCATCTACATGTATTTCCTAGTTCTCTCTATGCTGCTAGGGCATGGAAACAATGACACCCTGGCAACAGCGACATCCTGGCAACACCTGGTACCCATAGTTCGGGTTCTAAATGCCACACTCCACGTAAAGGAGCCAAAGCTCTTTGGAGAAATGGCTGACTCCAGGGTTGGCCAGAGAAAATCCTAGATGAGCTTGGAGAATTTATTTTGTGCCAGAAAGTACGGAAGTGCTCAAAAAGTGATGTGGGCTTGTTAAACCAGTCCAGGAACCAGATCAAAGGCACTCCCACTGACCAAATGGAACCCTTAAGCATCCAAATAATAGTGAGTGACTGTTTGTAACCCTTTGAGCAAAATAGGAATTCATGAGTTCACACTGATATGAATTAATAACCGGGAGAGAAGGGGAAAGTCTTCTTGCTCGTCGAAGTCTCAACGTTTTTCTCTATAAAACACTCGTCAATTCCTTACCAGCTAATGAGCATCAGAAACTCACTACCTAACTTCACAGTGGAGAAACCTACCAGACCTCCTCTAAACCAAGCGATAAATTGTGTTCACCTGCCAATAGGACAAACTAACCTCGGCTGCCTGGTACAGTCTGGATATTTGTCCCTGCCCAAATCTCATGTTGAAATGGAGTCCCCGTGTTGGAGGTGGGGCCCGGTGGGAGGCGTTCGATCACGGGGGCAGATCCCTCCATGAATGGCTCGGGGCATCTCCTTGGTGATGAGTGAGTTCTTGCTCTGAGTTCACGAGATGTGGTCATTTAAAGGTGTGTGGCGTCTCCCCTCAAACTCTCTCTTGCTCCTCCTCCTGTCATTTGAGAAGCCTGCTCCCCGTTTGCCCTCTGCCATGACTGGAAGATTCGTGAGGGCCCCAGAAGCCGAGAGATCCCCATGCTTCCTGCACAGCCTGCAGAACCATGTGCCAACGAGCCAATTAAACCCCTTATTTATAAATTACCCAGTCTCAGGTGGTTTGTTTGTTTGTTTGTTTTTCAGTCTCACTGTTGTTACCCAGGCTGGGTGCATTGGCAGGATCTCGGCTCACTGCAACCTCCGGCTCCCCGCCGGTTCAAGTGATTCTTCTGCCTCAGCCTCCCGAGTAGCTGGGATTACAGGAGCCCGCCACCACACTCACCTAATTTTTGTATTTTTAGCAGAGACGGGGTTTCACCATGTCGGCCAGGCTGCTCTCGAACTCCTGACCTCAGGTGACCTGCCTGTCTTGGCCTCCCTGAGTCCTGGGATAACAGGTGTGAACCACCACACTCGGCCTTAGCTGTTTCTTTTCTTTTTTCTTTTTTCTTTTTCTTTTTTGAGATGGAGTTTCACTCCATCACCCAGGCTTGAGTGCAATGGCACGATCTCAGCTCACTGCAACCTCTGCCTCCTGTGTTCACGCGATTCTCCAGCCTCAGCCTCCTGAGTAGCTGGGATTACAGATGCCCACCACCACACCCAGCTAATTTTTTTGTGTTTTTAGTAGTGACTGGGTTTCACCATGTTGGCCAGACTGGTCTCAAACTCCTGACCTTAGGTGATCCACCTGCCTCGGCCTCCCGAAGTTCTGGGATTATAGGGTGAGCCGCTGCACCCGGCCTCAAGTGTTTCTTTCCAGCAACACAAGAACAGCCCATCACGGTGCCTCCAGGTGTGGCACCCTGAGAAGAGCGCAGTGTCATCTCTAACAGATTCTTACCCCAAACACACAAATGACAAGAAACCCAAGACAAGTCCAAACCAAGGAGTATTTTTATCCAGCGACAGACCTGAGTTTAAAAAGTGAAGATCATGAAAGACAAGGGCTTTGGAACTGTTTCTGACGGAAGGGAATTGGAGTTGTGAAACCACAGGCGATGTGTGATCCTCAGTTGCACTCTGGACCTTTGAAAAACATTTTTAGTGCCATTGGGGAAACTCGAATGGGGATGGGAGATGTGATGGAACTACACAGAGTGATGTGAATGTCTTGATTTTGATGACTGTACTTAGTTTATGTAGAAAAATGTCCTCATGTGTAGGAAATGCACAGTGGAGTATTAATAATAACAGACGACGCATCGTCACAGCAGCAACTTATCGGATGGTTCAGGAACACCCAGGTGTACACGACAACCACCCAGCCTCCTCCTCACACATAGAATGTGAAGGTATCGAGATAAATGTTGACAAGTAGGGAGCCCTGCTGAAGAGTACACAGAAGGAAGGAAGCTCTTTGTACCCCCTTTGCAACTTTTCTGTAAATTTGCAGTTATTTCAAAATATAAAAAGTTAAAAATTTGCTAGAAACTTTTCTAAATGTTTACTCTCAGTTTCCGCTCGGGGTGGGCGGCTTGCGGTTTCTGCAGAGGCGTTCCAGGCAGCACGATCTGACAACAAATGGAGCGACCTGAGTTTGCGTGTTTCTAACACGGTGGCTCGAATCCAGCATGTGCTGGTCCTGGCTGTGTCCTGATGTGGCAACGAAAGCTGCTTCTCACTGTAATTTCAATCATGCAGCTGGAGAAGCCCCCATGAAATACCCCTATCAAGGTGAACGAGCACAAGAGGCATTTCTACACGAGAAGTCCCTTTTTCTAGCTCCTAGCACACTTGGTAATACCCAGGAATCCTAAGGCAGGCGTTTTCTGTAGGCTCAGATGTTCCTGGTATAGAAATGTGACCAACAGAGAGTACCCCGGGGTGGGGCCAGAGCACATCCCACGTCCCGGACCCAGCCCTTTGGGAGACGGAGGCAAAAGGCAATTTGGCAAAGAAGTCACTCATTGTTTAAGTTGTCTGGGCGTCCCTTTTGTTTCATTACCTGCCTTTAATTTTGACTGTTTTATGGAGTTAAATGTGTGATCCTTCTTATTAGATTCTTAGAAGGCAGCTTTGCTTGATGCAAGAACACCTGTCTATATGAACGTTTGTAAATGCTTTTTAACAGGTTTTCAAGCAACCCTGGGCACACAGCTGGCCGGGGAGCTCCGGTGGAAGGGGCCAGCTGCTTGGCTGCCAGAATTGGAACCAGCACAGGACATGTGCAGCCACTGTAAACAAGAATGAATTTTCCTTAACCTTTATGAGTCAAATATTTATTTTTGGAATATTAACAAAATCAAAAGAATTGCCGTGTTCTTTTAAGTCAAAACACACTGACGTGCAGCTTTTAAGAAATTTTATTTAATGGAATAGTCTTAAATTGAAGCTAAAACAAATTCAGAAACACTGGAGATTTCTTGCCCAGTGTACATAGCACTGAAGCAACGTTAAAAAACTCTTTAACGCTCTATAAAAGAAGTAATGAAATCCTTCTTTCCATAAACTGTCCGTCAGATTATGAGCACGCCGAAAACTCCCAAGTATGCCGTGGATAGAAAGCTTTTGGTGTGTGGCATCGTGCATTGTGCGTGTGCATGTGTGTTGAGGGGATGATAGATGTAAGCTCCCTAACTCCCCCTCCCTTTACCCTCCCTCTCTTGCCCTTTCCTTCTCATAAGCACATGTACGTGGGTAGGGAGATGTAGGAGTCGCTGGCTTCTTAAAAAAAATATTTTTGAGACGGGGTCTCCCTCCATTACCCGGGCTGGAGTGCAGTGGTGTGATCACGGCTCACTGCAGCCTGGACCTCCTGGACTCAGGCGACCCTCCCACCTCAGTCTCTTGAGTAGCTGGGACTACAGGCCCACCATGCCCTGCTAAATAGCTAAATAATTGCTTTTTGTACAGACAGCATTTCGCTTTGTTGCCCAGGCTGGTCTCACACTCCTGGTCTCAAGGAATCCTCCTGCCTCCATCTCCCAAAGGGCCGGGTTATAAGCATGAACCACCTGGCCAGAACAGCCGTTTTAAAGTGGCTGGGGACAGACTGAGGAAGAGCTCTTTTCTCTGGAGCCGGCGTGAGAAGGGCAAAGGCGTCTTTTCCAAACTCTGCACAGCAGCATTGCTGCATGTGCACTGCAATTAAAGAAAGGAAAAAAGAAAGAAAAAAGCACAAAAACATTGCTCATTTTGTCTTAGAAACAATTTACCTCTTTCTCCTGGTTTTGTCATGATTGTGTTTTATGGAGAAATTTGCACAGAGGTGATTTTACATACAAAACACCCAGAACCAGCTACATAATTTGTGGGGCCCAGTGCAAAATGAAAATTTGAGGCCCTTTGTTCAAAAGGATTAAGAAGTTCAACATGGGAACGGCAGAGCATTATCAAGCCCAGGGACCTTCTGAGGCGGGGGTCACTGGCAGCACGGGGCGCCTGCAGTAATGATTCCGCCCTGCAAACATGGAAGTGTATTGAATTGTAAGCCCCAGGACTCTGGGAGGCCAAGGTGGGCAGATCACCTGAGTTTGGGAGTTCAAGACCATCCTGGCCAACATGGGGGAAACCCTGTCTCTACTAAAAATACAAAAATTAGCCAGGTGTGATGCTGTGCACCTGTAATCCCAGCTACTCGGGAGACTGAGGCAGGAGAATGACTTGAACCCAGGAGGTGGAGGCTGCAGTGAGCTGAGATCGTGCCACTGCACTCCAGCCTGGGTGACAGAGTGAGACTCTGTCAAAAAAATAAAAAAAAAAAAAGCACAACGTCAGTTAGCAAGCTGAGTGTTTCAGCGTAAAGCAATGGTTTATGACCAAGTCACCACTAAGTAAGAGTTTTAATTTAAACCTGTCGCCGAGTTCAAGTAAAAGTTATTATTATTTTTAAACCAGCGGTTGGAAGAATTCAGAGTCTAAATTAAGGGATTATGTGGTAAGAAATTTTCAGAAACTTAATAAGTCTCACAGTTTGTCAAATATAAGCCTCTCTTCTCCTTTGTAAAACAGAAGTAAGGTATTTTAAAATTTCAGAGATGAAGACCCCCACCAGGGGCCATCAGAAGCCATCCAAGTGTGACATCCTTGTTGCTCAGGTCAAGGAAATTAGACCCACAAAAATAAATTAACCGGGAACTTGTATCTGCCACTCGTGATTCCGCCGCCCTTGGCTCTTTGTACTACATTAAATTCTTTTCCATATTTTTCTTTCATGACTCCATAGTGAACGACAAATCAGTAGAATGAATTGATAAGCTCGATTGACAAGTGGCCTGAGTGCATAAACATCTCTAGTCTCACAGATGCTGCGACTGGGCCTATGTTCTAAGCCAACTTTTCCCTGCTCCTGGCAGGCTGCACTTGGCAGGGTGAATACTTATTGATGAGCATATGGAACAACAGAAAGTCTTCTGTGTTGCTGGTGGAAGTGTAAATTGGGACAAATTCCTTTGTAAAATAATTTTCCAGAGTCCAGTGACAATTCTGCAACATAGCAATTCTCTCTCTAAATATTTACACCAGGTAGGATCTCACACATGTGTTCCAGGAGACATTTAAAGAACAGTCACAGCAATATTCTTTGTAAAAACCCCAAACTGGACACAACAACCCAAATATGTATAGAGAGTGGATAAATATATTTGGTATATTCATACTTTCCACCGCCACATGGCAGTGAAAAATCAATCAATTATAGCCAAATAGATTGATGTGGATGAGCTTCAGAAACACAATGTTGGGTGAAAAAGAAGTTACACAAGAATACAAACAGCATAATCTCATCTGTATAAAATATATGCAAAACTAAACAATTTTGCTTAAGCACACACACATAAAAAGAATATCAAGAAAATGATAAACATAAAATCCATGATAATGGCGACTTCGGGCAGACATGTAGGATAGGATGGTGGAGGAGCCCCCAAGGAACCAAGGTGTCTACAACCTGTCTATTATCTATTTATCTATCTGTCATCTATTATCTATCTATCATCTCTCTCTCTCTCTCTCTCTCTCTCTCTCTCTCATCTATCATTTATTTGTTTATTATCTATCTATTATCGATCAATCTATCAATCATCTACCATCAATCTATAATTTATCTGTCATCTATTTATTTATCTACCTATCTACCTACATATAATTTGTCTATCTATCTACCTATCATCTATCAGATTTTCTTTTTTAAGTGGTATATATTTCATAAAAAGTATGAAAAAAGACTAAATGTAGAGGACATTGGCCCACAATGGCAGGTAAAATTTCATTTTGATCCTTCTCCTTCAGCAACCCAAGATTTTCAGAGCATATTTAATAATCATGAACAAGAAATATACAATAAGAACACAATGTTTCTATAATCTTAGCAGTTTATTCCTTATCTTAATTGTATCATTTGGAAATTGTGTTTGGCTGTATTTAACAGAAAATTCCATAACAGTGGTTCATAAAAGATACATGTTCATGTCTTGCTAACAAGAAAATAAGCAATAGATATTATTAGGGACTCTGTTTCATTCTAAATCTCCTTTCTAGGGATTTTGTAGCCATCCAGAGTCCACAGCGTATGAGTCTTTGTGTCATGTGTGCAAGATGGCTACTGGCACTCAAGCTATCACGTCTACATTCCCGATTCAAAGAAAGACTAGGGCAAAGGGCAAAGGAACAATCTAGACAAACCTGTTCACTTGGAAAGGCTTTCCCAGAAGTCTCACTTGACCAGAACTGTACCATGTGACCACTGTGACCTGCAAGAGAGGCAGGAACTGTAGCTGAGCACATAGTTGTGCTTAGCCCTTACTCAATAAATTTTAATAAAATTGGGGTCTTGTTGTTAAGAAAATGGAGAATGTCCAGACCAATGCCCCCAAACCAGGAGGCAGTTAGCCATCTCTGCCATACTAATTTATTGTTTCTGAATAAGAAAACTGGAATGCAATAGTAATTCTAAAATGAAAGAAAATTGTTTAGGCTATTACTAATAAATGTAATGTTATTAAGACAGTAATTGATTCTGCTCACCAAACGTGGCAGAGAAATATTCTTCTGTATTTTAAAGCCTCTGAGATTTGTTTCTATGTTTAACTAGTTTGTTATAAAAACATTAATTTGACTATATTTAATTTGACTTATATTTGAATTATATTGTGATTATATATTAATTATTATATAATTATTACATTATATACCATACAATGATATATGATAATTATTTTAGATAATGATTATGTATTTATAATTATATAATATATATAAAATATATAATTGTATATAATATAATTACATACTAATTATTATATATTATATTTGAATTATATTAGTTTTGCTATACTTGATGATGCTACATTTATATGTTACTGATACATTAAACTCATATTTATCCAGAATCAAAATGTTCTGGCACATCAAATAGTCATAATTATCATTTCTAGTGTTTCCTATTTATACATTTTTTTACCGCACTCTTTTAAAAATATCATTAATTTATATACAGTTATACACAGTTATAGTGAATCAGAATAATTCTTCAATTAGAATAAATTACATTAGCATTTCTAGTATTGTGCGTACATTTTATGCAATATTTTTAATATGAGAGACGCTGCATTTGTTTCAATTGTTGAAGCCCCCAAAGCCCGCTCTCTTTCACATACATGTGAAAATATTAAAGAAAATATTCAAAAATTAAATTATGTTTCTCCTCTGTGAATTTTTTAAAAATACTTTCTTGTATCAAGAAGAAAAAAAGAATTCTTTAATCTTCTGGATTATTGCACACAAATTGGCAACTCAAAATTCCATGGACTTGGCTGAGAATTCAGCTGCAAGATAAACAAAGATCTAACACATACCCCCCACTGCTGAAAATGAATTCTTTCGGACGGGAACAGACCAGTGCCCGTCACAATGACATCAGCTTATTGTAACCTTCCCTCCGTGTAGACAAAATAACCGATAGGCCTTTCAGATCCGCCCAAACCAAAGCCATGAGTCATCATCCCTGGGCCGCCACACATGGGGGGCCACCTTGGAATAGCCTCTTTCAAACAGATCGCCCCCCAAATTCAGGATTAACGTGCAATAAACAGATGGATGCAGGCGCACCTGCAGGGAGATCCCGTCTTGCTGCTCCCCTGCTGGGCACACCGCGTCAGCCTGAGGGTGAGGCCGGAACCGGGGGTGGGCGTCCCGGGCCCCTGCAGACGAGTCCATGACGACAACAGTTGTGAGCAGGACCATTTTTATGGCATCTTCATCTTTCTTTTAAGATCTATTTATACATTTCTCCAGCTTTTTCCTATTCATTATATTAATATAAATTGCAGAGTTTTGAAAACTGAGGATGAAGTTATGTTTTTCTTCCACCTTAAATATCTCTTAAAGAAGCCAGAAATGAATTAAAACAAAACAAACACATCTATCGGTATTTGGGGCAATGGAAAATGTTTCTCTGAGTGTCCTGATTTATTTGAAATGTTTAATTAACCATAAAAATCTTACTATTTACATTGTGCTTTCTACCATAAAAACCTGTTTCACCCGATCTCGCACACCCAAGAGACTAGCAGGGCGGTGATTTTTCACCCTCTCTCTCCCTGAGCCTACTTACTGCTTCCCCAGACCTGGACAGAGCACTCCATCTCTCCAGTCCTTGCAAAAGGGGGAAAAAATATCTATTTCGCTTCCTTCACTGGGCAGTTTAAAGATCAATATGGAAATAAGGAAAAGAAAAGCCTCTAATAAAACTTTTCTATTGGCGTAAGATGTTGTTGGTAGCAATACTCGTGGCATCTAAGCCGCTCCTCTTTGTGAATGTGGATCAGATTTGGAGATAACCTGACTTCCACATCGTCACTCAAATGTAAGTGCTGCAGTCCCAAGAGATGCACAGTAAGCGTCTCACTGCCATCCCCACTGCAGCCTGGGAAACTGGCATCCCTGATTTCCTCTGTCGAGATCCCGACAGTGCAGTTTTATACGCGCATCTGCTAAGTCAAGCCAGAGTGCGAATCTATGAGCTCAAATCTCGTGCAAGGTGGAGTCCCTTCTCAAGAGACAGAATCCACTTGTCGAGGAGTGGCAGGTTACACTGTAAGGACTCCCTTTGGCTGTTTAGCCATGGTCTGTTTCACAAAACCTTGATATTCTTCAAGGGTAGGGCAACCTAAGTCAATTTTCAGAAAGTGTCTCTGTCATCCATGGATGCATGACTGTAATTAATACGGTCAGGTGGCCTTTTCAAAGAGAAGTCTGTCTGGAATAGCGATGTCGCTTTGCTGAGAGACCAGAGAAGTTAAAGAAGATGAATATTCTTCTACCTTAAGAAAGCCTTCGGTGGGTGCCATGGACTGAATGTTCACATATCCTCAAATCTGTCTGTTGAAACCATACCCCCTTACGTGATGGAATCAGGAGATGGGGGTCTGTTGGGGGTAATTGGGTTAGATGAGGTCATGAAGGTAGAGCCCTCATGAAAAGGGTTCTTGTCCTTATAGGCGCCCCCGGAGAGCGAGTGTCCTTTCTCTGCCATGTGAGGACACAGTGAGAAAGCACTGTCTAGGAGGAACAGCTCCTCACCAGACACCAAAACTGCCTTGATCTTGGACTTCCAGAATGCAGAACCATCAGAAACCAATCTTTGTTGTTATAAGTCACTCAGGCTAAGGTATTGTGTTTTTATAGCCCAAATGGACTAAAACAGTGGGGTTACAACCATGTTCCCCTCCAAGTAATTTGCGTGGTCAGTAGCGGACCATGAAAAGAAGGGGTAAAGGTGAGATCTTCCAAATTACTTCCTATAAGTGCTATTAGCTACAAGGAGTTCGGCTGCTGTGAGGGCCACATGACAGCTGGAGCAAACGCCACTCAGCTCATCAGCACCCTTCTCACTGGCCGCCCCCCACATCATCTCATGGGCGCCCTTCTCAGCTCAGAGCCCCACATCCCATGCTGTCCCTCAGCTCCTGTGAGGCCCCAGTGTGCTCCTATAAAGACAGTTAATCAGGCTTCCTCCAATGTGCCACAGACAGGACCGTGTGGCTCACCTTTCTTCCCTTTTGCAAGGATAACTTCTGATGTGCTCACAGAGGCCCCTATTTCCTTCTTTCATCCAGTCTGATACAGTGAGCGTGTGGAAGAAGGCAGGCCCGTCGGACCTCAGTGGTCATCTATTGAGTTCTGCTTTGCACGCTTCAGCGGATGGTCTCGCTGTATCCTCAAATGCACCTTTTGGGGAAAGTGGAGATGGCGTTCCCCTGTTCTCCTTCATTGACCCTAAAGGTTTCCCATTCCTTTTAGGCAAAAATGCAATGTACACAACTGTTCCCATTTATTAATTTCTACGTCCCAGAAACAGTCCTAGACACTTTATATAATCTCACTTAAGTCTGACGACCATCCTCTGAGGATTACATTCTTACACCCATTTTAGAGATGAGGAAATAGGGTCACTAGATTGATTAACACAGCTAAATGGCAGAGCTGGATTTGGTCTGAGGTCAGCCTGACTTTTCCTTCAGGATGATGCGCTGCTTCCTCTGATGAAGGATCAGGGATGCAGAATGGGACTGATGTTATCTGTCCGACCATCCCACTCATTCTCCCCACTTTTTTCTCTGCGCCATCTACAGACAGGTGAGGGGCCCCAGGCAGACAGCTCCCTGGGATACTGAGCTCCACATTGAAAGGTTACTCAAATGAATGCACAGAGGAGCTGTGAGCGAGAAAGTAAGCACTCCAGCGTGAAGAGCCCTGGAAAAGCCACCCTCACTCTGGCACCTGTCATGCAGCCCTCACAGCAGTGCTCCCATGGGGTGTGGGAGGCCAGGGGCGCACTTCTGTTGGTCTTTCCTTCCTTATGTTCATCCCAGTAGGGTCTGGATCTGCAGCTGGGGCTTGGAGTGCCCTGGGGCCACAGCCATACAGCCCAGCAGACCCAACCTTGGGCAACTGCACTAACTGGATTAGAAAACTCCAAACATTGCATGTGTTCTACCTCCAGCATTGACTATTTTGTTCGTCAGAAGATAGATGTAAGAAAACGTTGGACAGAAAGGAAGGTTCCAGCAGACAGCCTCTCCAGCCCTCAATAGGTAACAGCCTGGAGGACTCTTTGCCACCTCTAGGAAGGCCTGATTGGGGCATCCTGAGGGCTGCCCTGTGGAACAGCCCTTTCCTTTCTCCAGGGAAACCCGGGCTCCTGCTTTGCACCTTGAGAGGCTGAGAGGACCTCTTCCTGTGCATGCCTGAAGTAGAGAATCTTTGACACGTAGAAGGCTTTCTATACACCGGTCATTTATTCCTGGTGCCCACATGGATTTCAGTCTGATCCAGGAAGAAGTGTGCTCTGGGCGTCCCTGTGGAGAACGTTGCAGCAGCCTACTCAACTAGCAGCTACAATGAATTGTCACGTGATTCTCACACAAAAGCATAGGCATCCTAGCGTGTGTGGTCACGGGCTGGGTAGAAATGAGGGGGAGACAGAGACAGAAAGAGAGGGACAGAGAGAGAGAGTTTAACAAGGTAAGTCCCAGGACAGGGACCCTTGAGATGGCCGGCTCATGGCGAGTGCTAAGTGCATACTTGTTAACTAAGCAAATGAACCGAATGACAAAAATGACAAAGTGTATTTTGATGCTGCTCAAAATGAGGGATTTACAGAACAAAGATAATGGTTTCTGGTGAAATAGCAGAACATACTGGCTGCTCTGAAGTCCTGAGTTTAGAAGGGGAGAGATTTGTCATATCCAGCTCCTTGCTACCATTCGGTGCTGAGGCTGAGACAGGACCCCTTGTGTCACATCAGCTGGGGTGCCCTCCACCTCACCGTGCTGTTGACGCCAAGGTGTCCACACCTCAGAGAAAGAATACCACCCTTCTGCCAGGACCAAGGGTCTGGGTAAATTCCACTTCAGAACGCAGCCTTCTTTCCTGACGGGCACAGCTATTTTTGTCTTTTCATAACCCAGTTTCAGGAGGTCACACTCATCCTGGGCAATGCATTAAGCAGAGAGTTCTTTCTTATCATCCGTTCTTTGGAAAAAGTAAACTAATTTTCACTGCAGGTTTTAGAGCATGAGGAGGGTGGCCCTGGAAGCCCCAGTTTCTGCCTGAACTGAGCTGGTGAGCAGAAGCACATCATCTGCCAGGCCACAAGAGGACAGCAGTGGCTCGAGATCCAGGTCGCTGCTACCTACTCGTCAGGCTCCCTCCCCTGCTCCCACCCCCACCACCGACCCCCCCTCCCCGCCCCCTGCCGGCATCAGAAGCACCTGCATGATTTTAGGACTTACTTTGTCATGCTGTTCCAGGATTCTAATTTGCATGGGTCTTTATTGATGAATGTCCTGGAAAAATCCCAGAATGATTTCAACATCCCAAGCTGAAACTGGGCCATGCTTTCCATTCTTCCAGAACGTTCTGACATCATGGTTGTCTCTATGATCACAGTCTCACTGAGAAAGTATGAGAAAGGATTTACCTAAAAGGAAAAACAGGAGCAAGTCCTGTTGTGTCGCCTGGCCCACAGGGTCAGAACTGGGGTCATAGTTAAGGTCTGGAAAAGAAAATGCTCAACATTGCAGGTTTGCCATTTCCTCAGCTTATGTGAGCCCACTGGTTTTATCAAAATCTAAGAAAACTTTATGATTCATAACTTTCCTTCATTAAATAAGTTTATGACTCACAAATGTTTATTGCACACTTACTATGTGCTGGGAATAGATGGTATGTGCTAGCAACACACATACACACAAGCTGCAGTTCCAGGTTGGAGCTGGTCTTGGAACAGGCAGGAAGCAGACCTGGGAACTAATGATGATAATTCAGCATGCTGAAGCCAAGCTCAGGCCATGCAAACGTCCTGTCGAGGGGAGCCCCTGGATGGGGCACTGCGGCAGGGAGCCCCAGTGGGGGGGCCACTGCTAGGATGAACCAGGGAAATTGTGCCATGGCCAGGTGCTGTGCTAATGCTTTCCATATGCGATCCCCTGCAGTTTGCATCGACTCAGGAGGCAGGTATCAGGCTTAGACTGCTTCATAGCTGGAAGAACTAAGATTCAGGAAAGAGAATCCAGTTGCCCAAAGTCTCCCAACTATTAGTAGTAAATGGGAGGGCTGAGATGGGAATGCAGGTGCTCACTGGAGAGCCCGGGCACTAACCACTACTCTACAACCCCTTCCCATCCTGGCCTCTGGGCTCCTGATCTGGACTCGCGCTTGCTGGCGCCTCCCTCATGCTGTCACTGGAGCCAGGGGTGCAAACAACAGGAGCTTCCCACCGGTTCACCAACCTGTGCATGCAGGAAGCAGCTTCTAGTCCCTTCTGCAGAGACAGCTGCTGGCAGCCTTAGGGTCAGAGGTTCTGCCTTGGGAACCCTGCCCCTGCCTTGTCTGTGGTCAGGGCTCCTTTGGCCCTGTCGACCAAAAAGCCATCGTCACACCCACTCCAAGCTAAGGCCGGGGCCGTGTGTTGTGGGTTGTAATATTTCTTTCTTTCTTTTTTTGAGACAGAGTCTCACTCTGTGGCCCACGCTGGAGTACAGTGTGGCACCATCTTGGGCTCACTGCAACCTCCGCCTCCCGGGTCCAAGCGATTCTCCTGCCTCAGCCTCCCGAGTAGCTGGGACTACAGGCACCACCACCACGCCCGGCTAATTTTTTGTATTTTTAGTAGAGACGGGTTTCACCGTGTTAGCCAGGATGGTCTCGATCTCCTGACCTCGTGATCCGCCCGCCTCAGCCTCCCAACGTTGGTTATAATATTTCTTAAGCCGAGTATCGTGCCTGACATGTTCCGTAAGAATTCATTATAAATGAACAAATGAGTGACTAGAAGCACACAAATTCTGTTCATTTATGAGAAAAAGTTCCTGATCCCGCTACTGACCTCCTACAAGCCCCTCTGTAGGGGACTCTGTGGGTGAACAGTCCATGGTCTCCACGTCATTGGAAGATTCTGGCTTCCCATCTTTGATGGACCCACAAAAGGGTTTCACGGTGTCTGACCTCAAGCTTCAGCATGTTGACATCCATTGTACTGTCTCTCTGGACTTTTCATTAAATTCAATAAAATCAAATTATGAGACACAGTAACTATTTCATGGCAGGCTTATTGTCTTGAAACCATTCTTTTTCACGTTTACTCTTGAAATGAAAAGACAATTCTAGGTTTACATTGAAAGTACCCATTAGCCTCTACGAGTGCAAGTGAGTGCTGAGTCCTAGGCTTGGCCCCTCCCAGCCGGCATCATCTCTGGAGGCTGTGATGGGACAGTGTGAATGCAGCCCCCGTATCTGTTTTCACAGATCTTCTCCCAGCATACCCCACAGGCCCGAGAACTCTGTGTATTGAATTCCCCGTTCTTCGTGTCTTTTCTGTTTGTGCGGTGTGCTGATGTGAACTGTGACGGCTCTGCAAGACACCTGGAGGGGCTTTTGACGGTGCTGAAGTTCACAATGTTGCAGTATGTCAATACTTTGATAGAAGAATAAATCTGTGAAGTTTAGAGGTTGGGGATTGGCCCAAATAGTTCAGTCTTCGCAGCCATGCTCCAGTCCAACCAAGTGATGTAGCCTCAAAAGATTTTCCTCTGTGTACTCTGCACCAAGGAGACAGCACGGCAGGGAGATGTATGAGAGACCGTCCAGGTACAGGAAATATCTCTGATTTGATTCTGTCCCACCCCCAGCCATGTCCTGCTGCCCCTTGGCCACCTGCACCCCTGGAAGGTGACAAGGTCTGAGCACCTCATACCAAGCCCCCATATGTATATTTTTTTGAGACAGAGTCTTGCTCTGTCACCCAGGCTGGAGCGCTGGAGTGCAATGGTGCGATCTCAGCTCACTGCAACCTCCACCTCCCAGATTCAAGCTATTCTCCTGCCTCAGCCTCCTGAGTAGCTGGGACTACAGGCACAAGCCACCACGTCCAGCTAAGTTTTGTATTTTTAGTAGAGGTGGGTTTTCACCGTGTTAGCCAGGATGGTCTCGATCTCCTGACCTCGTGATCCGCCCGCCTCAGCCTCTCAAAGTGCTGGGATTGTAGGCGTGAGCCACCGCACCCAGCCCAAGCCCCCACCTTTCTAGGTAAGCTTATTATCCCAGCTGTTAGTGAGAGGTGAAGCCAGCTGGGCTAGGAGAACCTTTTTGTCTAGCTAAAGGATTGTAAATGCACCAATCAGTGCTCTGTGTCTGGCTGAAGGTTTGTAAACGCACCAATCAACACACTGTAAAAATGGACCAATCAGCATTCTGTAAAATAGACCAATCAGCGCTCTGTAAAATGGACCACTCAGCAGGACGTGGGCGGGGCCAAATAAGGGAATAAAAGCTGGCCATCCCAGCCAGCAGCCGCACCCTGCCTGCATCCCCTTCCAGTGGTGTGGAAGTTTTGTTCTTTCGCTCTGCAATAAATTTTGCTGCTGCTCACTCTTTGGGTCCACACTACCTTTAAGAGCTGTAACACTTACTGCAAAGGTCTCCGGCTTCACTCCTGAAGTCAGCGAGATCACAAACCCACTGGGAGGAACAAACAAGTCTGGCTGCACCACCTTTAAAAGCTGTAACACTCACTGCTAGTGTCCACGGCTTCACTCCTGAAGTCAGCGAGACCAAAAACCCACTGGAAGGAACCGATTCTGGACACAATAGTGTCACAGAGTTTCAGAGTCGTAAATGAGTTATAAAGCAAAGATGTTTTTAAGAGTTTTAATTAAGTTTCTGTCTGGTGTGGCTTTCTCTGTAGTATAGGTAAAGATGTATAGTTCTACTAGCAGGCACACATTAGGTTGCTATGTATTGATAAGTTAAAAACTACCACTTCTGGTGTCTTTTCTTATCAAATTATACAGAAAAAGAAGTCAACTCTAAGGTGTTAACGGAAATAGTTCCAGATCACTGTTGAAAACCTGTGTTCTTAGTCTGCCCCTAGAATGTATAAACCTATAACTTTCTGTCAATCACTTAAACTTGCAGAGCCACAGTTTCTACATGTGCTTAGTAGAGGTGATGTGTGCTCTGTCTACCTCATGAGATTATTGTGGGGAGAAGATAGGAAAAGTAATTTTAACTACAAAGCCTTATACAAATGTTCTTATTGATCACTGTGATATATATTTTCCTCTCTGGGCTCTTCATATCCCAGGTCTTGTGTATTTTATAGGTACAGTTGACCCTTGAGCAACATGAGTTTGAGCTGTGAGGGTCCACATACATGTGGATTTTCTTCTTCCTCTGTTATGCCTGAGACAGCAAAACCAATCCTTCTTCCTCCCCCTTCTCAGCCTACTCAATGTGAAGACAAGGATGAAGACCTTTGTGATAATCCACTTCAACTTTGTGAACAGTTAAGATACTTTCCTTCCTTATCATTTTCGTAATAACATTTTCTTTTCCCTAACTTACTTCATTGTAAGAATATAGGATATAATGCATACGACATGCACAATATGTATTAAACCATTGTTTATGTTGTTGAGAAGGCCTCAGTGAACAGTAGGCTATAAGTAGTTAAGTTTTTGAGGAGTCAACAGCACAGGGGTCAGTGGCATCCCTGACTACTTTGCATCAGGAACTCTGGTGGGCACTGGGGAGCCAAGGATATTGGCCATGCAGTCCCTGTCAAGAGGAGGGGATGGGTGGCCAATGTCCGCATGCTCATCAGAGCTAAACAATGAAGCGGATCACAGGGGTTACACCAGGGACACCCGCCAAAGCCAGAGAGAGGCACTGGCCCCAGGAGAAGCTGATCAGGGAAGCCTTGTGAGGGAGACAAGGCTTCAATTTATTCTTAAAGATGAGTTAAATTTTCCAAGTTAGGAGGAGAGGAAAATACATTCCAGGTAGGGAGAGAGGAGATTTAAAGATGGCCTGAAAATTAGGGAGCTCAGTGAGCACATCTGAGAAGGCCTAGGACCCAGCCTTGAGGAACAACATTAAACAGCCATGTAAAGGGAAATAGGCTTGCAAAAGAAATAACAGAGTAGCAGTTGGAGGGAGGGAAAAACAGAAAAATTAAAAACAAAAATTCGTTATTGAAACCCCAGGGGCTGGGTCTAAATCCTGCTCGCCTCACAGAAGTCTATCACTGAGATGAGGTATGTTGCCAAGGAAGAAGGCTTTAATTGGGTGCTGCAGCTGAGGAGATGGGGGATGGTCCATCTCAAATCCAGCTCCTGACTGACTAAAACTAGGGGCTTATGTAGCAGGAGAGAAATGTAACCATGTGTGGAAAACAGGAACTCTGGAGGGGTAGGGAAGCAATCATGATGAATGAGGGGCCTGGCCATCTCATGGTCTGGATGCCATGATCTGGTGAGTTTCAGTCCTTTGTTACTTTCTGAGAGGCCTGGGGGTCCTTTCCTGAAGAGGAAACTCAGATAAAACAATTGTAAGTTTCACACTTTAAGACCAGAACGGTCAATTTCTACGTTTATTAAAAAAAAAAAACCTGTCTATGAGATTATTGGATCTGTGATTGCGTGGCAGATGCCAAGGGAAGAGAGAGTTTAATGCTTGAGGGGAAAGTGAAGAAAACGCAGTGGTTCTAGTTTATTCCTGCCTCATGGGCTTGTTAATCAGAATGCTTTCCTTTAGCTTTCAACAGAGAATATAATTTAAAAATACGATTTTGATTGAAAATTAGATGGAATATTTTGGCACATGGGAGATTTTGAGAAATGATATGCTGTTGTACAAATCTTGGATGGGCTTGCAGGAGAAGCCAGGAGGTCAACTGGGGAAAGTGGAGTGGTGGAAAGCCACTACACATTTACCCACTTCAAAAAATGCAGTGGAGGGCTGCCCCCTGCCAGGGTCTTTTAGGCCTGTGGGTGCATCAGAAGAAGTGCATAGTTTGAAAAGTTCTTATCTTGTCATGAAAGTTTACACTGTCTTTTAAACCCAAAGTCCAAAGAAATCACTTGCGGACCTAATTTCTCACTCAGGCTGCATAGCACATCGTTTGCAGATGGTGTTGCTGTGAGATTTATTACTGTGATTAAGGCAGGAGTGAGAGGAGGTGCCTTCTGGGACTACATGTATACCAATTTTCTTGGTATGCATATTATTTTTACTAAATGGCTAATATAATATTAAATTGTGCACCTGCCATGGATGGACTCTGCAGATCTGTGTGTGTGAAAGGAGGTGAGGCTTGTCTTAATAAGTCATCCAAGGATTCCAGAAGGGACAGCTGAGACCTGAGCCAGGACAAGCTACTGCTCATTGGGACTCACTGCTAAGAGAAATAGGTGCATGTAAATGTGTCTGGAATTGGTGGGTTTTCGGTCTCACTGACTTCAAGTATGAAGCTGCAGACCCTCATGGTGAGTGTTATAGTTGTTAAAGATATTGTGTCTGGAGTTTGTTCCTTGTGATATTCAGACGTGTTTGGAGGTTCTTCCTTCTGGTGGGTTCATGGTCTTGCTGGCTTCAGGAGTGAGGCTGCAGACCTTCACGGTGAGTATTACAGCTCATAAAGACAGTGCAGATCCAAAGAATGAGCAGCAGCAAGATTTATTGCAAAGAGTGAAAGAACAAAGCTTCCACACTGTAACGGGACCCAAGCAGGTTGTCCGTGGCTAACTCGGACAGCCTGCTTTTATTCTCTTATCTGGCCCCATCCACATCCTGTTGATTGGTCCATTTTGTGAGAGCTGATTGGTCCATTTTACAGAGAACTGTTTGGCCCATTTTACAGAGAGCTGATTGGTCCATTTTGACAGAGTGCTGATTGGTGCATTTACAATCGCTGAGCTAGGCACAGTGCTGATTGGTGCATTTACAATCCTTTAGCTAGACACAAAAGTTCTCCAAGTCCCCACTAGATTAGCTAGACACAGAGCACTGATTGGTGCGTTTACAAACCTTGAGCTAGACAGAGTGCTGACTGGTGTATTTACAATCCTTTAGCTAGATATAGAAGTTCTCCAAGTCCCCACCCGACTCAGGAGCCCAGCAGGCTTCGCCTAGTGGATGCCGCACTGGGGCTGCAGGCAGAGCTGCCCACCAGTCCCGCGTCGTGTGCCCGCACACCTCAGCCCTTGGGCGGTCGATGGGACTGGGCGCCACGGCGCAGGGGGTGGCACTCATTGGGGAGGCTAGGGCTGCACAGGAGCCCCCGGCAGCGGTCAGGGTGAGGTTCGGGCATGGCAGGCTGCAGGTCCTGAGCCCTGCCCCATGGGGAGGCAGCTGAGGCCCAGCGAGAATTCGAACACAGTGCTGGTGGGCCGACACTGCTGGGGGACCCAGTACACCCTCTGCAGCTGCTGGCCCGGTTGCTAAGCCCCTCACTGCCTGGGGCCGGTGGTGCCAGCTGGCTGTTCTGAGTACAGGGCCTGCTGAGCCCACACCCACCTGGAACTCACACTGGCCCACGAGCGCCACACACAGCCCCGGGTCCTGCCCGCGCCTCTCCCTCCACACATCCCCACAAGCAGAGGGAGCCGGCTCTGGCCTTGGCCAGCCCAGAGAGAGGCTCCCACAGTGCCATGACAGGCTGAAGTGCTCCTCAAGTGCTGCTGAAGTGGACGCCGAGGCTGAGGAGGCACCAAGAGTGAGGGCTGCTAGCATGTTGTCACTTCTCAATCCCCCCTGTAAACAGGACACCCCAACTGCTGTTGGGAATTTGGCCAATGACCGCTCTAGCTACTTCCTGCTGGATAGGGGCAATGAAAGGGCCCTGCAGTTGTTGTGTCCTCCAGAGGGGAGCTCTATAGGCCAGGGAAAGTGCCAGTGGGTCGGTCCAGGGGTCCTTGGTAGAAGTTGTTAGTTGAACTAATTTGGGGTTCCATTTGTAAGACCATCTGTAGCTTGATGGCCTCGATTCTAGGGGAAACAAATTCGACAAGAAAGTTAAAAATACAGGGCCCAAAGGCGAGTAACAGCAAGATGGCTGCCATGGGACCTAGAAAGGGGTGAAGCCATGTTGCCCAACTCCAGAGGTTGGTATAAGAGTTTGAAAGGTGTTGTCTGATTTCAGAAGCCTTTTCCTATAAATGCCAGGTGGCATCTCGTACTGTCCCTGACTGGTTAGTGTAAAAACAACACTCTTTCCCTAAGAAGGTGCAGAGTCCTCGTTTCTCAGCAGTGAGGAGGTCTAGGCCTCGGCGGTTTTGGAGAGTCACTGCTGCCAAAGAGTCTATTTGGGATTGTAGAGTAAGGATAGAGTTCGTTATTTCTTGCAAACTGAGAAATCCTTTGAGAGTGTGTGGTAGTAGGATAATGAAGGAGATAAACTTAGCCATTCCTAACCCTATAAGTAGGGGTATTAGTTGTATGGCTCTGCACTGATGGACTTCAGCTTTGAGGGGTACTGACAAGGTCTGATTTCCTGGGGCAATGTTAATGTTGTGACTTAGAAAGATTAAGGTGCAGGTGCCTGTCCAGTTAGTGGGGAGGCAGATATAGGTCCACATTCCACATAAGAAGAATATACCTTGGCTGAGTAGACAGCAATTCACCCTGGCTTTTAAAGGAATCGGGTACACTGTTTTTCTTTACTACTTCCATCTCTCTTTCTGTCTCTTTGACTTCTCCCTTGTCTTTCTCTTTTTCACTTTCTGTCTCTCTGTCTCTTCTTCTTTCTGTCTCCTTCTCTTTGACTCTCTTTCTTCCTCTCTTTCTCTGACTTCCTGTCTCTTTCTCTTTCCTGTCTGCTGCCTCTGCCAGCTGCTTATGCTGCTGTTCTCCCCTCTCCTTCCCCTTTTAATGGCTTCAGCAGTGTAAGACTGCCACCTCCTTGGGTTTTTGCAATGAGTGCAATAACTCCATGATCTCCTTGTGGTATTTAATGGGGGTTCCCCCAGAGGTTAGGAACTCCCTTTCTTTCCATATTGCAGCTCGGACATGTTGGATTAGGTAAGCATACTTGCTATCTGTATACACATTTATTCTTTTTCCCTTTCCCGGTTCTAAGGCTCAGGTAAGTTCCACTAGTTCTGCTAACTGGGTGCTGGTCCCTGGGGGAAGAGGCTTACTTTCAGGTACTGTTACATCCCTAACTATGACATAACCTGCCCTTCATTTCCCATTCTCCACAAATGAGCTTCCATCAGTATACAGGTTAAGGTCAGGATTAGCTAAGGGGACTTCTAAGAGATCATCTCGGACAGCATAAGTCTGGACTATAATTTGGTGGCAGTCATGCTCGATTGGTTCCTCATCCTCTGGGAGAAAAGTTGCAGGGTTGAGGGCCACACATGTACGTATTTGAAGCACTGGTCCCTCAATGAGTAGCGCCTGGTATCTAAGTAGGTGGTTGTCTAATAGCCATAAACTTCCTTTGGCACCTAGTATGCCACTTACATCATGAGTAGTCCAGACAGTGAGATCCTTTCCTTGTATTATTTTGATAGCCTCTGACACTAAGATGGCCACCGCCGCAACTACCTGTAAACAGTGAGGCCAGCCTTTTGCTACTGCATCAATTTCCTTACTGAGGTATGCCACTTGTTGTGGGGTTCTTCCACGAGTCTGAGTAAGAACTCCAAGAGCTATACCTGCTCTCTCTCTGACATATAGAGAGAAGTTTTGTCATGTGGGAAGGCTTAAAGCTGGAGTTTGTACTAGGCCCTGCTTTAAGGTTTTGAAGGCTGTTTCTGCCCCTGGTTCCCATTCTACTAGATGAGTATTTGCCCTCTGGGTTTCCTTGATTAGAGTATAGAGGGGCCTGACTCTCTCGCTGTATCCGGGAATCCATAGTCGGCAAAAGCCGGTAATTCCAAGGAACCCCCACAACTGTTTTAATGTCTTAGGGTGAGGATGAGCCAGTATAGGCTGTATTCATTCTTTGCCGAAGGCCCTGGTCCCTCTGGCTAAGATTAGGCCTAGATATTTGACCTGCTGTAGGCAAAGCTGTGCCTTCGACATAGACACCTTGTACCCTTGATTAGCTAGAAAGTTCAAGAGATCTAGAGTAGCCTGCTGGCACGAGGCTTCCGAACTGGTAGCCAAAAGTAAATCATCCACGTACTGAAGGACCAGAGCACCTGGACTTCAGAAGTGGCCTAGATCTTGGGCCAGTGCCTGACCAAACAGATGAGGACTATCCCTAAAACCTTGGGGCAAGACCGTCCACATAAATTGGGACATGTGGTCTGTGGGATCCTCAAAGGCAAAGAGAAACTGGGAGTCAGAGTGCAGGGGAATACAGAAGAAGGCATCCTTGAGGTCCAGAACCATGAACCATTCTGCTTCCTCTGGTATTTGAGAGAGCAGGGTATAGGGGTTAGGTACAACTGGGTATAGAGGAATTACTGCCTCACTGATGAGTCTAAGATCTTGCACTAGTCGCCACTGACCATTTGGTTTTTGTACTCCTAGAATTGGGGTGTTACAGGGACTGCTGCATTTCCTTACTGAGCCTTGACCTTTTAAATGTTTAACAATATCCTGTAATCCTTTATGAGCTTCAGGCCTTAAGGGATATTGCCTTTGATAAGGAAAAGTGGTGGGATCTTTTAACCTGATCTGGACTGGGCGGGCATTTTTTGCCCTTTCAAATTGTCCTTCCAATGCCCAGACTTCAGGGTCGATTCCCTCCTCAAGTAGGGGACAAGAAATGGGTAACTTGTTCCCCATATTCATGTAGATAATGGCTCCAGCCTTGGCTAATATGTCCCTCCCTAATAAGGGTGTGAGACTTTCAGGCATAACAAGAAAGACATGTGAAAAGAGCAAAGTCTCCCAATTACAACTGAGGAGGTGGGAGAAATACCTGGTTACAGGCTGTCCCAGAATTCCTCGGATAGTAACAGACCTTGAGGGCAGTCGTCCAGGGCAGGAGATTAACACTGAGAAGTCTGTGCCAGTGTCCAGGAGGAAGCCAATTTCCTGGCCTCGATGGTTAAACGTACCCGGGGCTCAGTGAGGGTGATGACATGAGCTGGCACTTGCTTAAGGCACCCTCAGTCCTCTTGTTGGATCATCTGGTTGGGGGCTTCTGACCTTTGTCCTCTGGGGCAGTGCACCTTCCAGTGATAGCCTTGGCATAGTGGGCATGGATGAGGGGGAAGCTTGTTTCTCACTGGACAATCTCTTTTAAGGTGTCCTAGTAAACCACACTGATAACAAGCCCTACTGGGTGATTGGCCTGCTCCATTTTCTGTCCTCTGAACCAACAAGGTTTGTCTGTCTGAGGGCCATGACTAAGGCTGTGGCCTTTCTCTGATCTCGCTTTTCCTTTTGGGCTTGTTCCTCTTGGTCCCTATTATAGAACACGGAGGTTGCCAGGTTTAATAATGCCTCCAAATTTTGTTCAGGGCCCAGGGCTTGCTTTTGGAGCTTTCTCCTAATATCTATGGCTGACTGGGCAATAAACTTGTCTTTTAGAATCAATTGACCCTCGAGTGATTAGGGTGACAGGGGAGTATATTTTCTTAAGGCCTCCTGTAGCTGCTTGAGGAAGGCAGGATTTTCTTCCTTTCCCTGAGTGATGGTGGACATCATTGAATAACTCATGGGCTTTTTTCTAATTCTCCTTAGTCCTTCTAGAACACAGGTCAACAGATGTTTATGACTCCAGTCCCCATGATCTGAGTCGAGGTCCTTGTGGGGATCCATACTGGGGTCGGCTTGCTGACCAGTGGGGAATTTATCCCTTTTCTTCAGCTGTCATTCTGTAATTTACTTGACTAAGATACCAGGTATCTCCAAACTCTCGGGCTGCAGCTAAAGGCGCATTCTTTTCATTAAAGGCCAGGGTTTGATCCAGCAGTAGCCTGACATCTCTGCAAGTGAGGTCAAAGGTTTGCCCTAGACCCTGTAGGACATCCATGTACCTATCAGGATCATCTGAAAACTTTCCCAGGTCTGCCTTGACCTGCCTTAAATCAGAGAGGGAGAAGGGGACATAGCCAATAGCCCAGGGGGTTTTGTGGTCCTTTGGAGATTCATTTGCTTCTTTCTTTCTGGACAGGGGAGATTAGAGGAGGCTTATCATTAATAGAAAGGGGAGCTATAGGGAGGCTAGGATATGGGGGTAAGCTGAGTGGTCCTCCTGTGGGATGTAAATTTCAAGCTTTGCATAGTTGTGTATTCTCCTTCAATGAAAAGAAAGCTTGGACATAAGATATTTCACTCCATTTGCCTTCCCTCTTACAGACAAGGTCAAGCTGCAGATGGTATTGTAATTTATACTTCCCTCAGGTGGCCATTTTTCCCCATCAGAGAATGAATATTGGGGCCAGGCCATGGTGCAGAAAAAAATGAGCCACCTCTTTTTCAGGGTTTGTGGGTCAAATTGGTCCCAATGGCTTAGGATGTATTTCAAGGGTGAGCCTGCTGATGCCTGAGTGTTTCCCATCTGAAAGAAAAAACCGCCCACGGTTTTGGTTTGTTTCTCCCCCTTCCCAAGAACCCGCACAGGTCTGTGGACCCTGCTGATCAGAATAGTTGTGCTCACTGACGCAGCAGCAGAAACACTAGTTTTCCTCCCAGACCACATGGAGGACCAAGGCAGGTCGGATTTAGTGGCCCTTACCAACGCATTCTCGAAAACTCTGTTAGAGTCCTAAGCATTCTCAAGTTAGTATTGGGACTTTACCCCTGTCCTATAAAGATGTTATGCCCCAAAAATGAAGTGGAGGGCCATACCCTGAGGGAGGGAAGGGATCTCCAGGGTTGGAATAGTGACACATTTTGTCCTCACTTATATGAATAGGAAGGACACTCATATCCTTCTGAGGCTCCTAATATCCTAGCTTCAGGAATAGCTTTTATTAGGCCTGCTTGTCTGAGGAGGGATCCTAAAAATCCAGATAGTACCCCCTACAACGGGGCTTTGGGCAAAAATTATGTCTTTCTGATTGATGAGCCAGGGTGCCTAAAGAAGGTAACAGAGTCTTGGAGTTTATACTAGAAGTCATTCTTACAGGAGGAACTAGAAAAGCGCCAGAGGCAGGGAGTGGTTTATAGAAGCGGGGCTAGCCTCGGAGAAGACAGGCGAGAGGAACTTTGTCTGGCAGGCATTAGGACCCAGGGGGCAGAGAGCAGGATAGAGCGGATAGATGGGTGAGTCTCCCTTGGATGACATGCCTTTGAGAGTTCTGTTCATGGCCACAGGGTTGCAACCAACTTGTTGTCAGGAACCCGGAGATGCATGGCTTTCCTCTCTGTCGACCCTCGGCTCAGCCCAGAAGTACAGGAAAAGCAGAAGCTGGTTCCACGCAAACCAGCGCTCCCAACTCCGAAGTTGGGATTGGGTTGTTAGACACCCGTGTCTTTGGTGACCATGCTAGTAGCTTTTAATTGGCTGACAGATGCCCAGTATTTAGCCCCCGAATTCTAAGGAAAAATAGGACAGAATAGGGTCTGTTGGTGCTCACTGCTCAGCAAATAGTTGATGTCCCACTGTTTGGTGATAGGCAACAGTCTCACCACTCAGTGATAGGCTCACCACTTCGCAATAGGTAATAGTCCCTTCGTGGTTGCCAAAATGTGTCCAGAATTGGTGGGTTCTTGGTCTCACTGACTTCAGGAATGAAGCTACGGACCCTCATGGTGAGTGTTACAGTTCTTAAAGTTGGTGTGTCTGGAGTTTATTCCTTCTGATGTTCAGATGTATTCAGAGTTTCTTCCTTCTGGTGGGTTCATGGTCTCACTGGCTTCAAGACTGAAGCTGCGGACCCTCACGGTGAGTGTTACAGCTCTTAAGGTGGCGTGTCTGGAGTTTTTCGTTCATATCGTCTGGAGCTGGTCATTCCTCCCAGTGGGTTCGTGGTCTCACTGGCCTCAGGAGTGAGGCTGCAGACCTTTGCGTTGAGTGTTATAGCTCATAAAGACAGTGCACACCGAAAGAGGGAGCAGCAGCAAGATTTATTGCAAAGAGCAAAAGAACAAAGCTTCCACAGTGTGGAAGGGCACCCAAGCAGGTTGCTGCTGTCTGGCTCAGCAGCCTGCTTTTATTCCCTTATCTGGCCCCACCCACATCCTGCTGATTGGTCCATTTTACAGAGAGCTGATTGGTCCATTTTGACAGAGCGCTGATGGGTGCATTTACAATCCCTGAGCTAGGCACAGTGCTGATTGTTGCATTTACAATTCTTTAGCTAGACACAAAAGTTCTCCAAGTCCCCACTAGGTTAGCTAGACACAGAGCACCGATTGGTGCATTTACAAACCTTGAGCTAGACACAGAGTGCTGATTGGTGTATTTACAATCTTTTAGCTAGGCATAAAAGTTCTCCAAGTCCCCACCTGACTCAGGAGCTCAGCTGGCTTCCCCTAGTGGATCCCACACTGGGGCTGCAGGCGGACCTGCCCACCAGTCCTATGCCATGCGCCTACACTCCTCAGCCCTCGGGAGGTTGATGGGACTGGGTGCCCTGGCACAGGGAGTGGCGCTCATCGGGGAGGCTTGGGCTGAGCAGGAGCCCCTGGCAGTGGGGGTGGGGGAGGCTCAGGCATGGTGGGCTGCAGGTCCTGAGCCCTGCCCCACAGGGAGACAGCTGAGGCCTGGTGAGAATTCGAGCACAGCGCTGGCAGGCAGGCACTGCTGGGGAACCTGGTGCATCTTCTGCAGCTGCTGGCCCAGGTGCTAAGCCCCTCACTGCCTGGGACTGGCAGGCCGCTCTGAGTGCAGGGCCTGCTGAGCCCACACCCACCCAGAACTTGCACTGGCCCACGAGCGCATCATGCAGCCCAGGTTCCCGTCCACGCCTCTCGCTCCACACCTCCCCACAAGCAGCGGGAACCAGCTCTGGCCTCGGCCAGCCCAGAGAGGGCCTCCCACAGTGCCATGGCAGGCTGAACGACTCCTCAAGTGCCACCAGAGTGGACGCCGAGGCTGAGGAGGCACCAAGAGTGAGGGCTGCTAGCATGCTGTCACTTCTCATAAGGTTTTTCCAGAATAAAAATGGAAAATGAGTATGAAGTTGAGTTGAAGTTGAGTTCCTATCTCAGACACAAGAAAAGGTTCTGTTTTGGAAAGTCCAAATATGTTCTGGAATAGAGTCAGACGTTCAGGTAGACCAGTTTCCTGGTGCCTGGGAAACAAGATAGTGCTCAAAATGCGGGGAGAAAGGAATTGGGCAAGAGACGTTCAAGTTGATATTTTAAGCACCACAGTAATGACACTGGAGTTTTGTAGAGCCCCAATCCCCTTTTTCTAAGAGAATTATTGATTTCCTTAATCAGAACATTTGTACACTACTCATTTTTTTTCTTTTTTCCCCATCTTTTCCTTCTTATTAAATTCCATTTGTGAAATGGCAGACTAACTCAGAGTAAAGGAAAATATTTAAGGGAACATGTGAACCTGGGGCCAACAAGGCACTAGGGATCAGCAGGTGAACTGAAAAATCAGAAGAGAAAGTTGGGTCTGCTGACTTCTACTTTCAGCTTTCTTTTCTCTTTGAAAAGCATTTTCCTACATGGAATATTCTTGTGCTCAATGATGGGTTCCCAATACAAAATAGAACTGAATACTGTATGTGTGGCAACATTTCTTGCAGGGCATTTGGGCAACATTTATTACCCTGAAATAGGTTATTTACATAATGAGACTAAAAACTTCTGGAGTTAAGTTGCTTTCATACTTCTCAGGATTACTCCCAGGACTCCCTAAGGAAAGGAATTAATGGGGTCCTAGTCCCTCAGAGGTTTAATATGCTCTCTAACCACTTTTTGTGCCTAAGGAGCAAGCAGAAGCTATAGAGTAAATAGCATATGGCTCTGTGTTCTAGCAGCATTCCTTAACCAACCTGGTACATGTCTGAGTACAAATCTCTGCTAGTTTCTAAGGGAATGTTTCTAAGGGAATGACCATGTTGAATTATTATGCAAGGACAAAAAGAGAAATAATCGGTGAATAAATGTATTTCTCAAGCTTTTTCTAAATAAAAGAATACTAGCAAATAGTTTTAGTGATAATTAACAAAAAAGGATTAACATATTAAACATATAAACATATTTGTTATGTTTTATTGTGTAGTTTAGTGAACATGTGATATGGGAGTGCTGGGAAGGGAAGAGCGTGGCCCCTTTAAATGATACGGAAGGGAGAAGGGAAGTGCTGGGTAGAGGAGGGTGTGGTCCCTGGCTAAGGCTCCACCCACACGGACCTAGGTGAGGACAGGCATTTTTGGTGCATTTCCCAAGACCACCCTGGCCTGCCACGCCCCCATCTGGTGCCTATAAAGACCCAAGACCCTAACAAGGCAGAGACAGAAGTGGCTGGACATTATGAGGAACACATCAGTGGAAGACCACATAAGCGGCTGGTCATCAAGAGCCCACCAGTGGAAGAGCACGCTGACAGGCACTGGCAAGCAGGCAGGCACCGGCATGCCATCAGACCATCGACTGGTGAAATGATCCCAAATTTGGCTGGAGTGGTCAGAGAAGAGCCAGGTCACAGAGCTGCCGAACTCCAGGGGAAAACCATCTCCCTTCAGGCTCCCCCATCCACTGAGAGCTATTTCTACTCAATAAAACCTTGCAGTCACTCTCCAGGCCCACATGTGATCTGATTCTTCTGGTACATCAAGTCAAGAAACCCCAGGATACAGAAAGCCCTCTGTCCTTGTGACAAGGTAGAGGGTGTAATTGAGCTGGTTAACACAAGCTGCCTGTAGATGGCAAACTAAAAGGGCACCCTGTAACACATGCCCACTGGAACTGTAAACATTAACCCCTAGACACTGCTGTGGGATTGGAGCCCCACAGCCTGCCTGTCCATATGCTCCCCTAGAAGTCTGAGCAGCAGGGCACTGAAGAAGTGAGCCACACCCCCACCACATGCCCTGTGAGGGGAACAAGGGAACCTTTCCTATTTCAATTGGGGGCTTGTCCGGGATCCTGGAAGGTGAGTGTGAATGAATGTGAAGCTGTCGGGCCTGCCTCTCTTCCAAAACCCTGCCATCTTTCTCTCTTTCCTGTGGGTAAGAGGCTGTGTTTTCCTTCCAAAACTCTGTCCTAACTGGCCAGTCAAAATCCCTAGACTTTGTCTCCTTTCTCTCTCTCACATGGTTTGAAATGGCTCTTATATCTTTCTTTACAGTGTTAAGAGTTTCGCTCCAGGCTACGGCAATGTTACTAAGTAAAGTAAGAATTTGGCTCAGCTGTCAAAGGTGCAAATCCGACCAGCTGTTCCTAGAGGCGCCATGTGTGCCTGGTGCCATGTATGCCTCCACCTCGACAGCCACAGGCACGCATGACTCAGGGCACCTCTCCTTACTCTTTCCTCTCCCAGCTCAGGCACCTGGGCTTGCCCACAGCAGACAAAGGCCGAGCCCAACACCCATAAGTGGGTGTGGGAGAAAGCTGCAACAGTAGCCACTACCACACAGGGCCAATGGACAAGGCGCTTCTCACCTGCCATGCCAATGGAACCTTTTCTCCCTTGTCCAGGGAATTCAACCTGGTCTGAACTTGGGGAAAGATAAGGATTAGGAGGCCTACTTACACTAAGCAAGGGATTCTTTCCCCGGAATCTCCCCCATTTTTCCCCTTAAACTGTTTTTCTCCTTGTTTCCTTTTCTAAGTGAGAGGTCCCCCACCACACTCTGTTTCTGACAGAGAAGGTAATGGAGGAATGGCCCCTGCTGGCCGAGAATTGCAAATTCAGCAGGGCACCTTTGGGACACTCTAAACAGTTACAAACAGCCTCTAAAATACTTTTTCAGTCCCAAACTTGACTCCAAGCTTCAGGCTGAGGGCTTAAAAAGAAAAACTAGGTCTGAGGGACCCAAAGCCAGGCAGCAGGCATAATGTAAATGGGTAGGACCAATTCCCACTGACTAAATCCCCCACCCCATGGAAGGGGGCCATGCTTCATGGAATAACCAGGCCCAGGGAAATCAGTTTGCCAACAGCAGGGAGAAAGTGAAGCATAGGTGAGGGCAGTTAATTCCTACTCTCCAGGTTTCCTTGCTTCAGGGGTACATATTACAGTGGTACCTACATCCAGCTCAGGGATTAGGGATGCAGAGTGAAGGGAGGATGCTCACTTTCTCCATCACACCTGGGTTTTCACTGAAAGAAGGAAGGAAATGAGGGATGCCTCTATTCCCTGTCTTCCAGAAGGACAACCAGTTCTCTTCACCATCCCCAGCTTATACTCCTCTGGAGTGTGTGCTGAACCACTGCTTTGACCCTCTGAATCTGGAGGAAAAGTGCCTCATAGCCCTCTTCACAAAGGCTTGGCCTCAGGAAGGAACCATTCATTTTGATGTAATCTGGCAATTGGAACTTCTCTGTAGATGTGAGGACGGATGGGCCCATAGTGTAGGCTTTGTATACCCTGCAAGTCAATCCAGACTTTTGCCGACAGTGTAGGATTGATCCAGCCCTCCTGTTTGCTGTCTCAGGGAAGGCTGCAAGGGGCAGACCCAGGGAAGTAAAGATGTGAGTCCCAGAGGCACCCCCAGGACAGGAGCCAGCTCTCCCCATCCCTGCTCCTCTGGGTCCACCCTGATCTCCCTATCCAACTTCAGCTTCTCACTCGCCCCTTCCTAGAAATTGTCACCCTAAACAAGCCTCAGTCTCACTTTTGCCCCTCCGACAGATGCCCAGTTAATTTGGGCCCGGTAAGGTCCAGGTCTCCTTCTCCCTACAGGATTTATAGCTAATTAAGGGGAATCTTGGCACATTTTCAGATGACCCTGATAGATACATAGAGGCTTTCCTGAATTTCACCCAAATATTTGAACTCTCCTGGACAGACTTTCTATTACTTTTGAATTCGATCTCGCCAGACACTGAGAAGCCGGCTGCCCTGCAAGCAGCAGGGAGAAATTTCTGGCTGAGCTTTGTACCACGTATAGTGTCAGGGAAGGGGGCGAATATTATCTAACTGGGAGAGAAGCAGTACCAGTGAATGACCCTAAATGGGATCCCAATGACGAGGTGGCAGACTGGAAGACGAGACACTTTCAGGTGTGCATAATGGACGGCTTACATAGGACTGGGACCAAGCCTCTCAATTATACTAAGTTTTCCATGACTGAGCAGGGATTGGATGAAAATGCCACCACCTTCCTGGAAAGGCTAAGAGAGTCCTTGGTAAAGCACACCTCACCATCCCCTGATTGAGTTGAGGGACAGCTAATCCTAAAGGATAAATGTATTACTCAGGCAGCTCCTGATACCAGCAGGAAGTTGCAGAAATGGGCCCTTAGACCAACTAGTACATTAGAGGACCACCTGAAAGTGGTCACCTCAGTCTTATAATAGACAGGGAGGCCTAGGAAAGAGAGAGGAGATACAGGTATTTCTAGGGTGCACTTGCTAACTGCTAAAAGATATGGCAAGAACAGTTACCTCTTCTAAAGTTTAACTGCTCCCGTACAAGGTTGAATGTCTGTCACCAGGGTGGAACAGCTTGGGGTACAATGTTGTTGTCAGTATATTTATCTTCTTTTGTCTGTTATCTTTGGCACTAAATTCTTGCCTTGTACAATACATATGTTTAACCCATTCATACTTAACCTTATAAAACTTGTTTTTTTCTCTCATGCCTAGAAGCCATCAAACTCCAAACGGTCAGGCAACCAGAGCCTGGAACGATGGCTCCCCTTTGCTAGGAAGCCTTAGGTAGACCTCTGGGAGGAGGCTGACTGCCGTTTCCCCAAAACAACGCCCCCTGTCAGCAGGAAGCAGCTAAGACTGGTCATCGTCCCGATTCTAATGGCAGTTAGATGTACTTCTTCAGAGGAGGGTAATGATATGGAAGCCCTGGGAAGGGAAGAGCGTGGCCCCTTTAAATGATATGGAAGGAGAAGGGAAGTGCTGGGTAGAGGAGGGTGTGGTCCCTGGCTAAGGCTCCACCCACACGGACCTAGGTGAGGACAGGCATTTTTGGTGCATTTCCCAAGACCACTGTGGCTTGCCACGTTCCTGTCCTGTGCCTATGAAAACACAAGACCCTAGCAAGGCAGAGACAGAAGTGGCCGGACGTCACAAGGAACGTATCGGTGGAAGAAGACACAAGCGGCTGGTCGCGGAGAGCCCACCTGGCAGAAGAGCATGCCGACAGGCACGGGCAAGCCAGCAGGCCATCGAGCCATTGGCTGGTGGAACAACACAGAGTTTGGCTGGGGCCAGCAGAGAAGAGTCTGGTCATTGAGCTGCTGGACTCCGGGGGAAAAGCATCTCCCTTCTGGCTGCCCAGTCTGCTGAGAGCTACTTCTACTCAATAAAACCCTGCACTCATTCTCCAAGCCCACGTGTGATCCAATTCTTCCAGTAAACCAAGGCAAGAGAGCTCAGGATACAGAAAGCCGTCTGTCTTTGTGACAAGGTAGAGGGTCTAATTGAGTGAACACAAGCTGCCTATAGACAACACCCTGTAACACATGCCCACGGGGCTTCAGGAGCTGTAAACATTCACTCTTAGACACTCCGTGGGGTTGGAGCCCCACAGCCTGCCTGTCTGTCTGTTTCCCTAGAGGTCTGAGCAGCGGGGCACTGAAGAAGCGAGCCGCACGCCCGTCACACACCCTGCGAGGGGAACAAGGGAACCTTTCCTGTTTCACATGGAGCAACTTCTGTTCAACATTTTCTGTAGCACAGTTTTGTACCGTAATGGGCAGAGGACCATTATGTGGTTATAGAATTACTTTCAGGGCCCCTGGCTAGACTTTTAAAAATGCATGATCACGAAGCAAAATTTCACTATGACGAAGCTATTTAAATGTTATCCGCTGCTCTAAGGGCACAAATCCCAATGGAAAATTTCCAGGTATTTAATAATTATTTCCAGTTATAATTTTCCTCCCAAGAAGGTCAAGGAGAAGCAGATATTTTAAACTATTTATAGAGTCCATTAAAGAGGATAATTAGTTGGAAAAAACAGCCAATCTAGAGGTGTTTTCAAGGTAGAATTACAGAAATGTCAAATATTTACAAGACACATCCTAGCCATGTGCCATAGCCTGGCTTGATGTTGCAGAGTTATATGAAGCCCTTATTAATTTTTACCTTTCCTTCCCTTCTCAATACCTGAGAGCACCTGCCTGGAGTTGAGATCAGGTTGGATTCAGAGCTAGAGACAGTAACTGGAAGAATTCACCTTAGGCTCCAGGAGCAAAAAGGCCCCTTAGTAAATCCTCACCCAGGACATAGTAGACACACAAGAGCATTGGTTTTGGCAGCAGCTCACAATGAGGCAGACGCCTGTCACTGCCTGTGCCTTCCTCTTCTATGAAATGAAGTCCCACTGCATTCTTAGAAAATAGTGTAAAAGGCTGGGCGCACTGGCTCATGCCTATAATCCCAGCACTTTGGGAGGCCAAGGTGGGCGGATCACGAGGTCTGGAGATCGAGACCATCCCGGCTAACACGGTGAAACTCCTTGTCTCTACTTTAAAATAAGGCAAAAATCTAGCTGGGAGAGTGGCAGGTGCTCTGGTCCTAGCTACTTAGGGAGGCTGGAGGTAGGAGGAATGCAGGTGGAACCTGAGGCGGAGCCTGGCAGTGAGCCCAGATCGCTGGCCACTGCACTAGCCTAAGTGACAGAGTGAGACTCTATCTAAAAAGAAGAAAAGGAAAACGTGTAAAAGACATTTTGAGTGTGTATACATGATGCTAGGTGCAAGAGGAAGCTGTAAGAATAATTGGGACATTTAGAAGCCGGGTGAATTTTTTAATACTGGAGAATAGCAGAAGTGCCAGATCCAGCCGAAACACAAAATCTGGAGGGGTCTCCTAGTAGAGCCAGGATAGAGATGACCTGCTACATCAGCAGCAGTGAGTCCTGCTGGTGCTCTGCCCTCAGCAGGATGGATGGAGGCCACAGGTGAGTTCTGTGATACCAGGCCAGCATGTGACGATGGCCGGTGGGGTGGAGTCCCTGGGGGTGGAAGCCGAAGGCCAGCAGGTGATGGAGGGTGAGGGAGTCTGGGATGGCCTTGAAGCCAGCAGGTGATGGAGGTGGAGCCAGCAGGGTGGAGTCTAGGGTTTGAAATGGATGGAGGAAGGAGGGGTGGAAGGTGGATGGAGGGAGACAGAGGAGAGTCTGAATGGAAATGGAAGGGAAGGAATGGAAGGGGTGGAAGGGAGCCCGGGACCATGCAGGGGCAGGAGTCCTGTGGTCAGACAGCAGTGATGAGGTGAGCCAGCAGGTGAGTCCCAAAGTGGCTCAGCCAGGATGGAGGAGGCTGCCAGTGAGGGTGGAGTCCTGTGGTTCTAGGCTCCCAGGTGGATGGAGGGATGGTGGAGTCCCAGGGATGGTTTAGGCCAGTAGGTGGATGGAGGGTGGAAGAAAGGGGTGGATGGAGGGTGGAAGTGTGGAGTTCTGGGGAAGGAGGGGAAGGGAAGGGAAGGAAGGATGGAAGGAATGGAATGGAGGAGCCAGGTTCTAGTAGGAGGAGATGAACATCTGCAGGGCTGAGTCCCAGCTGACTCACCTTTGTTGTGCCTCCTTTGAAAGGCTAGGGTGATAATGGCATTTCACTCCTGTGGGCTCTCCGCATTTAGGAATACCAAAGATCCGTGTCTAATCATGAGGGAAAGGCAGACAAATGCCAATTGAGGGAGATCTGAGCAATACCTGGGCAGTGCTCCTGTCAACTCACAAGGTCTCAGAAACAAGGGAAGTCCAAGAAACTGTCACAGCCAAGGGGAACCTGAGGAGATGGGACAACTAAACGTAATGTGGTGTTTGGACGGGATCCTGAGGCAGAAAATGAAAATTAGGCAAACCATAAGGAAATCTGAATAAAATATGAACTTCAGTTGATGATAATGTGTCAATATTCATTCCTGAATTGTACCAAATGAACTCTATAACTGTACAGGAGAAACAGTCTGTGAGCCGTAGAGAACTCCCTATGTCATCTTTGAGTTTTTCTGTAAATCTAAAACTATTCTAAAATAAACAATGTATTTTAAATAATGAAATAAAAACAGTTAAATTTGTCCAAGAAGTGCAAAGCAGCATCAATAATAGCTAATATTCACTGAGAAGGTGCTCTGTACCTGGCACTGTTCTGAGTATTTTGTAGAGATTAATTTAATTGATCCCCATAACAACCTGGTGAGGTAGACGCTATCACCATCCTTGTTTTGCAGCCTGGGAAACTGAGGCACAGAGCTGCAGAGGTTCTCACCTGGGATCTCAGAGGTCCTGGGGGTGGAAGCAGGCTTAGAACCCAGGCAGGTGGGCTCTTGGCCACCACACTGTCCTGGTAATCAGGTGCTGAAGGAACTGCTTCACAAGAAGCAGTCAGAGGGTGGAGCCATCCTGGGCCTGGGGGTTAAACCCAGGTCCAGTGCTTCCAGTCTTGGCTGAGTCATTGCTACCAGCCACACATGTGGTGAGAAACAATAAAACCGAACAAAATCTATGAGCCCCTGGACAGCAGGCAGTGCAGGACCATGGCCCTGAAGAGCAGGGAAAATGGGCTGAGCCATGCTTTCGACCTGGCCATCTCCCTGAAGGTACTTTCTAGGTCGCTCGGGGAGATGAGATGAGCACAAACACAGCCCAGCACTCCTGCTGCACCGAAGAGGCGACGGGAGCACTGCTTGATGCCTGGGACACCGGGCAGGCACTGGAGATGAGGAACGGGAGGGCCCTGGGGTCTGCGGACTTCGGCCGCGTGTTCAAAGCTCATGGCTGGGCTGTGCTTTGCACAGGTGTGATACCATGAGGCCCCTGAGAGCGAGCAGCCACTGTGGGGCTGAGGAGCTGAGGGGCTGAAGGGGCCACTCCAGATCCCAAGGACACAGGGACCCACTGGCTGGAGAGACTGCAGGGAGGACGTGGGGCATTCAGATGAGGCCCCAGGAGCAAGAACTACACACCTGACCAGAATAAGCACAAAATTCCAGTGAAGAAGAAAACAAACAACATACAACTCCAGTAAAAAATAAAACAAAGCCTGACAAACTCATGAGATTGCCGGAAACTGAGCTGTCTGTCAGAGTGAAGTTTTAACACCCATTAAAGAAAGACAACATAATCCCAAATCTTTGCAAGGCATTGCCTATTACATCCAGCATGATGTTGTACACACACACTCCCTACAAGTTGTGGGAGAATCCAAGAACTGAAAAGTGTGCCTGAAATTTCAAAAGTGCTGAATGACTTAATAACACATTGGAAAGAATAGAAGGAAGTATAGTAGACATTATGGAGTATTAAAGACAGTCAATACAAATGATCTCATTTGAGGAACAAAAAGGGAAAAGTTTTTAAAAATAAACAGAGGCTCATCGGTATTGGAGACCTACATGCACTGTAACGTGAATGTAATAGATTCACCAAAGACAGGCTGGAGTAAAAAAGCATTTGAAGGAATAGTGGCTGAAATTGCCCCCAAATTTATTTAAATAGCATTAACTTTTTTGTTTGCAAAGCTCTTCAAACATCAAGCCAGGTAAATACAAGAAAATCACATCTAGGCACATAAATAGTCAAATTGTGGAAATATACCGTAAAGATGAACAAGCAAACAGCGTCCTTGGATTAATCCATTCTCATGCTACTAATAAAGACATACCAGAGACTGGGTAATTTATAAAGAAAAAGAGGTTTAATGGACTCACAGTTCCACATGGCTGGGGAGGCCTCACAATCATGGCAGAAGGCAAAGGAGGAGCAAAGGCATGTCTTACATGGTGACAGGCAAGAGAGCGGGGGTAGGGGAACTGCCCTTTATAAAACCATCAGATATCCCGAGACTAATTCACTATCATGAGAACAGCCTGGGAAAAACCCACCCCCATGATTCAGTTACCTTCCACCAGGCCCCTCCCATGACACAAGGGGATTATGGGAGCTACAATTCAAGATGAGATTTGGGTGGGGACACAGCTGAACCATATCAGTCCCAAACAAGAAACGACGTCTCATCAACATCAATGGAGTCTTGTGAACAGTACAATGCTATCTTTGAAGTGCTAAAAAGAAAAATTAAACTGCCAACCTAAAATCAAATGTGTACATATATATATACACACATATATATACACACACACACATATATATATATAAAACATGACCCATTTGGATTAATTGTAGGAATGTAAGTTTAGTTTAATATTCCAAAATCTATCAACAGAATTCAGAACATTACAGAATAAAGGAGAAAACCATATGATCATCTCCATAGATGTGGAGAAAAAGCATTTGATAGAACTAAAAACTTGTTCATATCCTCCACTCCCAGCAAACCAGGGATGTACGGGTGCTTCTACTGCTGCCAGCACCCTTAATGAATATATTGGATGCTTTCTCCCTGAGATCAGGGAAGGTAAATGTGTCCAGCATCACCGTTTCTATTTAACATTGTACTGGAGATCCTAGCCAGTGCTCTAACGCAGAAAAAATAGATAAAATACAAAGTTTGGGAAGGAAGAACCAAACTGTGTACATAAGGAATCCTGGAGAATTTACAAAGCTACTGGTTTGATACATGGATTTAGCACATTCACAGGAAACTCACCAGAAAGCTAATACACAAAACTCATTTGGGGCCGGGCACTGTGGCTCACACCTGTAATCCCAGCACTTTGGGAGGCCAAGGCGGGTGGATCACGAGGTCAGGAGATCGAGACCATCCTGGCTAACACGGTGAAACCCCGTCTCTACTAAAAAATACTAAAATCAGCCGGGCATGGTGATGGGCACCTGTAGTCCCAGCTACTTGGGAGGCTGAGGCAGGAGAATGGCGTGAACCTGGGAGGTGGAGCTTGCAGTGAGCCAAGATTGCACCACTGCACTCCAGCCTGGGTGACAGAGTGCGACTCCGTCTCAAAAACAAAACAAAACAAAACAAAAACACCCCAACTCATTTGCATTTTTATTTTCTAGCAAGTGATAAGAGGAACATTAAATTTAAAATGTACAATTTGCAGTAACATCTAAAGCATTACATATCTAGCAATCTATGTAAGAAAGGATATGCAAAATCACTACACTGAAAAATACAAAGCATTGTTGACAAAAATTGCCCAAGACCTGTGTGAGTGATGAAATATATCATGTTTGCTTTGGAAGATGCCAAGCCTCCCCAAATTGATCTGCAGGGTCAATACAATCCCCGATCAAATTTTCAACTGTTTTTTTTAAAGATACTAAGAATAGGATTCTCAAATTTATTTGGAAATGCAAAAGAATATGCAAAACGAATACTTTCTAACACAAGTAGAAAACTGTACTTTTTTTCAGGGACAGGGAGACGGGTATAGACTAGGAAGTGTATGAGGAAAACTTCTGAAGCCCGGCAAATTTTCACATCCAAGCTGGGTGGTGGTTAAATACAGGCATAGATGTAAATAAGTATCCATCAAACTGTACAATTACAATTAATGCACCTTAAACAATTTAAACGTAACTCAAGACAAAAACTGACAATGAAAGAATCAATTTAAAATGTCACAATGTGATTTTAAAACATTTAACACTGATCCACAGTGAATATACTGCATGAAAAACCTCTGATATAACCCTAAAGAAACACTTAAAGGAATATTTGTAATCCTAAATAATCATGTTAGAAAAAATAATTAATGGGCTCATATTCTTATTCCAGAAATTAGGACAAGAGGGACTAAACAAACTATGGAAACAAGAAGGAAAGAAGTTGTGATCAGAAATCATTGAAATAAAAAAGAAAACAATAGCACAAAAGATTAAAATGGAAAAATCTGTTGCTTAGAATAGGCTCATGATATAAACAACCCCCTAGCAAATATTATCAGAAACGTATAGAGAAGCGATATACAAAAGAGAGAAGGGAAAAAGTCCATACTAAAATATTAGAACTGGAAAGGTCAAGGGAAGTGTAAACACAGTTGCGACTGAAATCACAAGCAAATACAAATGAATCTTAAGCAAGTTAATGTGATCATGGAGGTCGAACGGTCATGCTGGGTCAAATAGTATTTCTAGTTCTAGATCCTTGAGGAATCGCCACACTGTCTTCCACGATGACTGAACTAATTTACACTCCCACCAACAGTGTAATAGTGTTCCTATTTCTCCACATCGTCTCCGGCATCTGTTGTTCTCTGACTTTTTAATGATTGCCATTCTAACTGGTGTGAGATGGTATCTCACTGTGGTTTTGATTTACATAGAGTCTCACTCCAATGCCCAAGCTAGAGGGTAGTGGATCAGTCTCAGCTCACTGCAGCTTCAATCTCCAGGGCTCAGGTGATTCCCCCACCTCAATTTCCTGAGCAGCTGGGGTTAAAGGTGCATGCCATCACGCCGGGCTAATATTTTTTTTGTATATATATATTTGTAGATATGATGCTTCACTATGTTGCCCAGGCTGGTCTCTAAGTCCTGGGCTCAAGTCCTACCTCAGCCTTTCAAGGTGCTGGGATTACAGGCCTGAGCCCAGCCCAGAAATTGTAGTATGGGAAATACATAACGTCACTGGAGGAAAACTGCGCAAGCCGCGGAGTGGATGAAGTTATTTGTAATAAATAAAACTGGCAAGTACTCAGAATATGTTTTAAAAATACTTCTTCAAAGAGATAAGAAAAGGAAAAATAAAGAACAATAGAAAAATGGCAAAAAAACTAAAAAGGAATTCAAAGAGGACAAAATCCAAACAGCCAATGTACATGTGAAGATCTTTGAGCAAATGCAAATTAAAACGAGGCACTGTCCACATTGAGTCCGTTGGCCAGCTGGCACCTAACAGTGCGTGTGGTGCAGGGCTTGGTGGATGACCTCCATTTGCACATTAACATGCTTGAGATTCATCGACATTTGCTTGCGATTTCAGTCTCAGTCATGCGGGGGCACAGAGCTCTTACAGTGTCCAGTTATAGTGCACATTGTTATGACTTTGAAATCACTTGGGCAATATCTGGTGAAATTAAAGCTGAATATTATCCGCAGCTTAGAAGTCTCACCTCCAGGGATATATCTTAGAGAAATCTTGTACCCTGAACCAGGAGATTAGTACGAGAATGTGCATAATGATGACGTTTTCATGGAATTGATAAACTGTAGTTTTGTAATCACGCAGTTTTGAAATAAAATGAGTGAACTGGATCTACATGTATCTACCTGGAAAAATTTCAAGTGTTAAATTTTAAAAAGTCAAGTTATAGAATATTTCATGCCATGTAATCCAATATATGTAATATTTAAATACACAGAAGAGTTCATAGGTTTTGAACACATACGTGTGTATCAAAAGCCAAAAAATATACGTGGATGAAGCCACACAAACTTGAGTGGAGAAGTTCTGTTGGGGAGCCAGGAAATGGAGACAAAGAGGTTTATCTGTAGTTACCTGTATTTATGATAATTTATTATTATTATTTTTTAAAAAGCCTGCATCCGTGTAGTATTAGCTTTTGTTCGACCTCAGTAGAAGGTGGTAGTTGTTACTGTATTATTCTGCTTTTCTGTATGTTTGAAATGTTTCAGAACTCAAAATAAGGAAAAAATGTAACGCAGTAACTAAGTGTAATTATTATTATTAATTCAGGATGTGAAAGATTCTCAAAAGCAAAATCTTAGGGACTCTTATCTAATCACTGAAGACACATTTCTCTGCAGTCTGAACAGTGCACCGGGCATTGGACTTACAAAACGAAGATGACATTGGCCCTGTCCTTGACTCCTGAACAGGATAGAAAGGGGACCCTCAAGTTGGCAGCCATCATGGGCATGGCATGTGGGTCAGATCTCAAAGAGCTCTGTGCAGGAGTTGTAACGAAGATTTCACCAAGGAAAAGATAAAAACCAAATCCTGCAGGATGCGTAAGTGCCAACCCAAGGGACCGGGCAGGCCTGGGGGAGGATGCGGGAGCAGAGCCTCCTGCAGACAAGTGGATGTCTGAGCTACTCAGTGGGCATTGCTGCAGCCCCCTCTGTTGCCAGGGACTCTGCTAGGAAGGCGGGGAACAGAACAGCTGGGATCCCTAACTTCACAGGACTCATCGCCCACATTAAAGGTTCAGCATGTGCAATGTCCTCCACAACTTGCAAGGCTGTCTCAGAGGCAAAGTGTAGGAAATAGAGGCTCAACTCTGTGTCCGGTGCTTCTGCATTGGGGGATTGGTAGTGCCAGGTTTGGGGGGATGCTGGTAAACACAGAACACCTGCGTGACTTGGGTGCAGGAGTAACACAACAGAGAAGTTGTGAGGTGGGGAGAGCTGGTTTACTACCCTACAAGGCAGCTGTGTGCAAATTAGGAAAATGAGTCCTGTCTGTCCAGATTTAGAAAAGCAGCCCTTTGCCCGGGCACACAGAGCAGAGTGCAGAATGGACTTCAGCCTTCTGTCTTTGTTCAGTGCAAGAACTGTGCAACTGTACATGATCATCCTGAGCAGAAGCTCCTTGAACCCCTCTCAGGCAAAATGGATGAATGGCACATGCCTCTTTGTTGTGGGTGTGTGCGCAGTGGCCACATGCAGGCTGGAGAGACGGCCCACAAGGCTCTGGATCCCCTCCAGCCTTGTCCTCACGCAGGCCCCAGCGATGCCCTTCAGGGGACCCTGGCGGGGCTTCTGCTCCATCCTCCTGGAGAGGCAGGTCACCTGGTGTCTGTCAGTCCAGTGCCAAAGCCCTACAGGAATCTGCCAGAGCAAAGGGGAGAGTGTAAGTTTTATCTGGAGTCACGAAAAGATGTGATAGTGAAGAGGAATTTGACCTCCACAGGAAGTATGAGGAGACAGCAGGAAAGAGGCCTGGAAGGATGTGAACTTGGAGAAGGGCTTCCAGTAGAGCCAGAGAAAGGTCTGTGTAAGCAAGGGTGCTGGGTGTGGGCAGAATTCCACCACACAGACTCCGTGCGTAGCTGAAATTCGGAGGATGACCTGTGGAAGAGCTAAGCAGGAAGGAGGGAGGACAAGGTCGCTAGAATCAGGCGGCCAGACTGAGCTTTGGAGAGCAGGTGAGCAACGGGATGTGGGAGAGGCTGTGCCTAGGAGATTGGCTCGTGCATTCATCCACTCACAGTAATTGTTTACCCGCCGGCACTGCTGGGCTGCAGACTCCACTCCCCAGGGACTTGGGTCCAAATCCAGAGACAAGAAGAGAGGCCGTGAAACATGCCACAGTGGCTGGCACACAGAACCCCATGAGCTGGGGCACGACTGGCTGGTAATCACTGTGCACATGACTCCAGGGTGGAGGCTAAGGTACGTGTTGGGAGAGGAGGGCGTGGGAAAGAGCTTCCCATCCTGGCCAGAGCCTGCAATCTCCAACCTGCACCAGAGGCAGGGAGGAACGTCATTCCCCAGGCTCTGGTATCACAGCTGGAGGCTGAGGCAATGGACACTGTGCGCACACCCCAGCAGCCCCAGGGCAGCCGCTGGCTTCCTCATGCCTTCTGTGTGACCCCAGTCTGTGTGGTTCAGCTGTGTGGCCCCAGAGCCGTTCTGTTTAACCTGAACCGGGGGACTGATACTTCTAGCCCAAATTCCAGTTCTCGGGAGAAAGCAGAAGGGGAGAAATGTTTCCAGTGTCCCTGACGGCCAGTCCAGAGCCGTGTTCATCTGTCCCTGACGCGGCCAGTCCAGAGCCGCGTTCATCTGCCCCTGATGGCCAGTCCAGAGCCGTGTTCATCTGCCCCTGACGGCCAGTCCAGAGCCGTGTTCATCTGTCCCTGATGGCCAGTCCGGAGCCGTGTTCATCTGCCCCTGACGGCCAGTCCGGAGCCGTGTTCATCTGTCTCTGATGGCCAGTCCAGAGCCGTGTTCATCTGCCCACACTTGCCTGTCAGCAGTTATCTCCTCTGCTGCCCCAAGGGTCCTCTGCTACCCACGCACCCATGCCGCCCCGGTCTGCCACAGAGACTCACGCTCACGATTCACAAACTGTCTCCTTGCTTCTCCAGAGCCCAGATCCCTTCTAGGCAGCCATGATGAATTCACACAGAGATAGGAATTACCCAGTATTACATTAGATCCTTGCTAGGCAATTAAATATGTTTATAGTATTACCATGTTATGTGTTTTATTAATAGGCTTGATTTTTTTTAGAGCAGGTTTGTGTTCACAGCAAAGTTGAGAGGAAGGAAAAGAGAATTCCCACCCCCTCCTGGCCCCTACACAGGCACAACTTCCCCCATTATCAACTCCCCACCAGAGGGGGACATCTGATGTGATCAAGGATCCTGCACAGGCCCATCGTCATCACCAGGAGTCCACAGTTCACCTTAGGGCCCACTCCTGGTGCTGGACATTCTGTGGGTTTGGACAAAAGTATAATGATCTGTATCCCCTGTTACAGCATCATGTGGAACCGCCTCACTGCCCTAGAAACCCCCTGTGCTCGGCAGATTCATGCCTTCCTCCCCACTGCCTCCTGGTAGGGAGACCAGGTGGTCGACCTGGTCGACCAGGTCTACCTCCTGGCACCGCTGATCCTTTTGATTGTCTTCATAATTGTGTCTTTTCTAGAGGCAATTAAATTTTAATAGTAAATTTCAAGGAGTAATAAAACCAAGAAGTGGCACATGGGGAGGGAGAGATGACAGACGTTCTTAGGTCTGGGGAAGAGATAGGAATCACCATATGGGCAGGTGAGTCCCCAGCGCTGCCTCTCGCTTTTCCTAGCTTGCTGTTTTCTTCCGCTCCTGGCATATATTCTGCAGAATATATTCTGCTCCTTTCATGTACTGCTGTGAGGGTCCTGGGTGTCTTCCTCTTGGGCTCCTGCACAACAGGTGCGTGGTCTGTGTGGCCAGGTGGGCAGGTGAAGGTTTCAAGCCCGGTGTCGCCTGCATTGAAAAGCGAGTTTAAGAGCTTTTAAGGTCAACTGAGATTCCAAACTAGTTCTCCAAATCCATAAACCCCTGCTGCTATAGCTTAGCCTCCCTCCTTACTTAGCACAAGTTTATCCAAAATTCTCTTTGTTGGTTGAAAAGATAGTTGACTTCCTTAAATCTGCTTCCATTGGCCACTGGGCCACCATTTCAAGTCTCCACCCGGGCTTAATCCATTCCACCTATTCCTTTCCTTTTCCAGGCTGTGTGTCATTCTTCTTCCCTCCTCCTCCTCCTCCTTCTTCCTCTTCTTCTTCTCCTCCTCCTTCTCCCCCTTCTTCTCCCCCTTCCCTGTCTTCTTTTCCTCCTCCTCCTCTTCCTCCTCATCCTTCTCCTCTTCCTCCTCCTCCCTCCTCCCTCCTCCTTCCTCCTCTTCTTCTTCTTCTTCTTCTTCTTCTTCTTCTTCTTCTTCTTCCTCTTCTTCCTCTTCTTCTTCTTTGTTCTTCTCCTCCTCCTCCTCTTCCTCCGCCTCCTCCATCTCCTCCTCCTCCTCCTCCTCCTCCTCCTCCTCCTCCTCCCTCCTCCTCCTCCTCCCTCCTCCTTCTTCTTCTTCTTCTTCTTCTTCTTCTTCTTCTTCTTCTTCTTCTTCTTCTTCTTCTTCTTCTTCTTCATCTTCTCCTTCTCCTTCTTCTTCTTCTTTCTTCTTCTTTCTTCTTGCAACAAATAACAGGAGCCATTTACTGGACTGGATTGGTGATAAAAATCTGAAAAAAACAAAAGCCCTGGTCTGGAGGTTGGAGCCTCTTTCTAGTGGGAAAAGGATGCTTCAGGGTACATCACCCTTGCATTTAAAAAAAATACCTTTTCCTTAACCTGATCCTGTGCTCAGATCCTATCATGTTAATAAGTCACTGTGACATTTTTGCCAATATGGATTCATGTATAAAATATAATGTGTTTAGACAAGGATGACATTAAAAGTTCAGCACTTAAACTTGGGAGACATTGAAAGAAATGACATTTTATAAAAGTAGCAGGTGATAAACCTCTAGTTACAGTCATCTCTGCAGGAATCAAATGCTGCTGTGTAGAAGAATAAGGATGTTCAAAACCATTTTGTCTCCCAAGTAGAAGGATATTTGAAAGTATTTTTGTATCTTTCTAAACACCTTTTATACAGGTAGTATTCATTCTGCATCTCTACAAGTGGAAGGCTCAAAAGCTTAGTCCAAGGCTACCTAGTCCAAACTCTCATTCTGTAGATAAGGGTACTGAGATGGGGAGAGGCTGGTGCCTTTCCTGGGGTCATAGAGCTAGGATGACCATGGTCTGGAGCCGGAGTTCAGGTCTCTTCGGCCTCCGGCAGGCTCTTCCTGCTACTCCTATTCCCCTTAATGCAGCCCTGACTGACCGTGGCTGACCCAGCCCATCAGCTTGCTGAAGGCTTCCTTTATACATCTTTGTCTATCTTTAGCAAAGGCAATCATTGCACGGACTGTGTAACTTTCTCGCCGCCCTTCCTGAGAATATGTAAGCGATGTATGGAGTAGTTCTGTCATCAGGGCCTCGCAGCTTGCTTTGGGCATTGCAGAATTTTCCTGTGGATGAGACAGGACTGGACTGGAAGCCTTGCAGTGGGGCTTCTACCCAGGGAGCCGCATGGCCTGTGGCAAGTGGCTTCCATACCCAGAGCTGTGTATCTGCACCACCTGGGACTGCTGGACAGAAACTGCAGGACCCTTCTAGGTGGACCCTCCAGGATCTGTGACGTCCTCCTCTGTACAGGGTGCCAGGTGCCCAGGGGCAACCGGCCTCACCCAGGCCTTGCTTATTCTGAGGAGGCCGCCCACTTTCAGCAGACCTCACCTGACGATGGCTCCCATGCAGCAGTTAAGAAGACCATGCCACCCCGTTCTAACACCAGAGCACACTTCCCATGTCTCTTATTCTCCATATTCCAATGCTTGGACATCTGGGCTTTGCCGACCGCGAAGAGACTGCCCCTTTCAGGGCTAGCCAATTCCTAGAGATGGAAAACAGCTCACCAGAGAGTGTGCCTTTCACATGCAAACCCATCCAGAGCCCACGCCCCGGCCTCCTCCTCCACCGGGCTCACACTCGGGCCACTAACTCCCTGCCCTAATCCCCCAGGGCTGGTAACAGATAACTAGGGACAGGTCCCACATCCCTGAGCCTGCTGAAAGTATCCAAACGAGACAATCCTAACCCTGTGTGCCCCACCTTGTCTGTTCCACAGAAACCACAGTAAAGGCCCTTGCACACTCCTCCTGCCTCCTGACCCAACCGTTCTTCCCCATGTGGCCCCCTTGGCATGGCGTGCCCCCTCCTCTGGGATCTGTGAGTAACACACTCTCTTTTCTGTGGTCTTTTCATGAACTTTGGCCTTACTGAACTTCACATTTTCTACCAACACATCGTATCTTCAGCCACAGAGAGGCCAATGCCCAGCCTGGCAAATCAGTTGCTCCCACACCTGTGTGGTTCATAAGGCCAGCGGGGCCCACACATGGGGGCACTGAGGGGCTCCCAGGTGGCTTCTCTCTGGCCATTCGACAGGGGCCTGATCAACTGCACTTCTGATCATCTGGCCAGAACCACCTGCTTTGAAGGAGGGCATTTAACTTCTGCTGTGGAGGAAAAAAAATCACTTCAAAATCTCCAGTCGGCCTTTTCCACCTTTAATCTCCTGGGCTTTTCATTTAAATTCCTTTCTATTAGTGGGAGCTGGGTGGGGGCTGAAATCCTGAACCTGAGTCATGCGTCCCCACCCCGGACTCAGGCGCCTGTGACATGAATAATAGCTTCCCTTGGAAAAGGCGGCTGCCAAGCTCCAAGCACAGGGACGTGGTGGGGCACAGTTGACCTGGGTTCAAATGACAGTGGAGTTGCTCCTTTTTCTTCTTGGCAAGGGGCATGGGGAGGGCGAAGAGGAGGCGGGGTCCCATGGTAAGTGCAGATGAAAGCAAGCTCATGGATACCATGGGCAACGGGCCAGACAAAATTCACTTCCAGTTCTTTTTCTCTTATTAGCTGTGTGATCTTGGAAAAATCATGGAATGTCCCTGAGCCCCTTGTTCATTTTGTAAGTTGGAGAAGGAAATAAATGGCATTTACTGAGGAATTCTGATGTGCCATTGTTTTCAGTGCTTTCTGTTATTCACTAAGTTAGTCCCCTAAACAGCCTTAGGATGCAGGATCTGCTGTATAGACAAGAAAAGGAGGTGAAGTGCTTGGGAGGCATATCCGGGCAGCCTGTGTCCAGGGCCCACATAACCCTGGCAGCTACACTTTGCACAGTGCCAGCCCATGGTCAGCGCACACCCAGTGCTGCCGCAGACAGTGCTAGGAAGCAGGCGCTGTTCTTACGCGTGAACCACAGGTGTCCTGCTTCCTTGGAACAGAGCTGCTCTCACGGCTGTGCTGTGCTCACACTCAATGCCCAATTCTTCCTCCTCTTGATTTCTTTCCAGCCTTCCTCCCCAGCCCCGGGAAGGGACCAAAGCCACCTTGGATATGGCTCCTGCTGTGGACTCGTTGAGTGTGGGTTGGGTGTGAGTTGCTCCAGGTGTGAGGGAAAGCTCCCTTCTCAGGCCTGGCTGGGGGTAGTGCAGGGGCCCCCATCCCCGGCCCTCGCTGACCCTCTGTCCTCCCTCACCCTCTGCTACACTGGGAGGGGTTTGGAAACACACGAGTGTCAGTTTTGGCCTTCACCTGCCCCAAGCCTGTGCTGCCGATGCTCCCACACTCAGGTCCCATTGAGGCATCATCCCACAGGGGCTCTCAAACTCTTTCCACCTCTGTTCAATCATGACTTCAACATGCCCCCCAAGGCACATGCTTTACTACAAATGAATCTCATGAAAAGGGATGGGCCAGGAGTGGCTGAATCTCTGGGGAAAGAAGAGGAGGAGAAAGATGTGCAGTGAGTTCCCCGTCCCTGCCCCACCCCTGCTGGGGGGAAAGCAGCTGGTACTCAAGGGTCCCAGGTTCATCACCCCAGCAGCCCTTGGCAGTGTCTTTTGGGCAGAGGCCTGGTTGGTGCTGGCTCAGAAACAGAGCTGCATGGCAGGCGGAGGGGGGCAGCCCAGTGGGACGCAGCAGAAATGAAGGCAGAGGTGGAAACAGCAGTCCTGTGAACTGGAGCGTAAACTTGTTCCTCCACAGTGATGAGTAGCTGTGGGGATGCGGTGACAAGGCAACACGGCTACGATTTTGTGCAGGTTGGACTGAGCGGAGGTGGTTTTGGGGCTGAGAGGATGGAAAGAGTTCAGACTTGCCATTTCAGGGCCCACCTTCCTCATCTGCCCAGATGGAATCCAAACCCACGGACCCAGGGGCTCTTGCATCCATGGTGATGCTGAATTCATAATGGAACGTGCAGCTGTGAACACCAGGGGCCCTCTGGACAAGGTGGTTCTGCTGGTTGTGGCCTGGACAGGAAGACTAGAGCCAGGCCCAGCTGCTCTGCCTCCCAGACTGCTTCTCACGAGGCCACGCTCACCACTGGTTGGCATGGCTTAGTCGTTAGGTGGTAAAGACTTAGAAGGTGGGAAATCCTTGTGGAGAGTTGTGGGAGGAAGTGGAATTATGGGGAGCTGAATTGGATTTTAATTGAGTAAGCATTTGTTTACAGGTTGCTTTTGGAAGATTCTTCTATAATGCAAGGAATCATTCCCCAACTCAAGTCGGGGCCTACTCTTAAAGACATAGCCCACTATCATCAGATGGATTTTTATGGACTCTGTGTGAGATTCCAGGTCTCATAGTCAATAAGCTACTTATGAAACTACTCATGAAATAAAAATGTGGACAAGTGTGGAAAAAATTATTGTTGCTCCTTTTCTTATGAACTCATAGTTTCATCAATTGAGTGAGTGAGAGACAGCACCTGGATGCCTCAGATTTTCCTGGACGGAATGGCCGCGTGTGTTGAGGGAAGACATCTCACCTGGTGAAGGATGCAACTGTCAATCAGTGGCAGACAAAGGGTGGCAGTCAGTGTCCTGGGTTTGACTCCCAACTTCACCCTAAAGAGCTTCAACTGGACAAGTTGTCTAACCCTGTGACTCTCCGTTTCTTTATTTGTAAAATGGGAATAGTATTTATTTCCCAAGTTATCTTGATGATTTTAATCAATGGTCGACATGAGGATGTTTGATTAATATTGGTTTTTCCCTTTTTTCCTGCTAAACACATTTTAGATGACATACCAGAACGGGGCATTTGGACCATGTAAACTCACCCCTGCTTCTCTTCTGTGCATCAGTTATATCTGCAGTGGGGAAGGAGGTGGCCGGCCAGGAGGGGCTGCTGTCTCTCCTGGGACTTTGGAATATTTTTATTGTCTTGTCCTGTGCCACTTGCAGACCAGATTAATGATTACTCTACCTATTAAATGCCTCCAAAGTACACAAACGAGAGTGAAGGAAAAAAGCCAGCTAGGGAAGGATCAGAGGTTCTCGTGGTTCTCACTTTCTCTTTGTGAGATGAGCCTTGGGCTTGTGCCTTCACCGCCCTGGGTCTCAATGCCCTCATGTGAAAGACCCTGAGGTACCTGTCATCCTTAACTCTCTGTGATCCATTCTCCTGCTTACTCTCCCTTGCAGGCACTGCTCTAAGCACATTAGTTCTTTAACTCACTTGATCCTAATAACAACTAGTCTTATTCCATTTGTGTTGCTATAAAGGAATACCTGAGGCCGGGGAACTTGAGGTTTACTTGGCTCATGGTTCTGCAGGTTGTACAAGAGGCGCCAGCATCTGCTTCTGGTGACGGCTTCAGGCTGCTTCCACTCATGGTGGAGGGAAAGGGGAGCTGGAGAAGAGAGATCCCATTGGCGAAAGAGGAAGCAAGGCTGGGAGGTGCCAGGCTCTTTTCAACATTCAGTTATTGTGGGAACTAGTAGGGTGAGAACTCATGCATTACCGCAAGGACAGCACTAAGCCATTCATGAGGAATCTGCTTCCATGACCCAAACACCTGCTGCTAAGCCCCACCTCCAACACTGGGGATCAGATTTCAACAGGAGGTTTGAAGGGGACAAATACTCAAACCATATCACAGCCCTGAGCAGTATGCACCATTATTCTCCCAATTTCACAGACGAGGAGACTGAGGCACAGAGGGCTAATAATCTGCTCAGGGTCACAGAGCATGTAAGTGGAGAGTGGGATCCGGAGTTTTGCTCACTTTGCTGCTTCACATTAATCACCTAACCAAACCTAAAGCCAAAGTAGGAACGGGCTGACTTCATAGATCTCAGGCTCCCTGCCCTAAGAAGGGCATTTAACCACAGACCCTTTTGGAGAGATACATGTGGTTTATGGCCTTCTTCAGGCAATCCCTACGTTTTTCATTTTTTCCACCTCCAGAGGAGGATTTGGCATATTCCATCCCCTGTCCCTTGGTCTTGGGACTATGACAGTGGCTGACACTGTGCAACACCAGTTGAGTGGGAGAGGAAAGCAGCTGGGAAGGGTCTGAATCCACACTCTGGGGTCTGGATGGAGATCTTCAAGACACAGTGCAAAAAGGATGCAGCAGGCAAGGACATGACCCTAAGGGACCAAGTTAAATGATATGTGGTTGCTCAGGATCTCAGAAAGCCATCTAACTGGTGAGCTAGCCTGGGTGGCAGGCAACCCCAGGAGGTCCATGTCCTGACCAGCAGCAGGTGGTCAGGCCTCTGCAGGCGGTCTCACTCCCCACTCCGTGCTAGTGCAGTGCAGGACGTGAGACCTACTGAGCACCAAGCAATGATCTCCCGAGGGTGCAAAAGGCAGGAAGGTTGGCAAGATTGAACTAGGGTCCCAGGATCCCAGCTTCTTTTGGGGTTCAAGGCAGAAACCCAGGTCTATAAAGAGCAGAGGATCTACAGGATGGATATACAGGCACTCAGGATTCTGTGGACATTTCCAATTCATGGGCTGCTTGGGAGGGATGGGGAGGTCAAACATGGCAGCCAGAGTTGAGGCTCAGCCTCCTAATCCTGGGTTTTGGGAGTATGACTTGCTGCCCTACTTCACTGAATGGGGGCTCTAAGGTTTATATCCACTTTCTTCTGGATTGACTAAAGGAATGAGATCACTAGGAATATGTACCAAGCAAGTAGCAGGGGCTAAATATAGGTAACTGCAGAGGTCAGAGTAGAAGAGACAATGCTGAGGCTGGCATTGTCATGCCTTCTTAGGTGGGCAATAGGTGGTAAGAAGTTGATGGAACATCCACAGCAGTGATTCTTCCCTCAATTTATATTAGACTAGCAATAAATATAACAGGCGCCAAGGAAATCCATATTTTCCGTTGGTGAAAGACTATTTTTTCATTGTACTTACCCTAAATAAGCCAATTAACTGATCATTAGCAGATGGGTAACTACTGCAATTTAGAAGTAGAGTTCATTAAACTTGAAATCAATTGAAAGGTATTGACATTTATTTTTAAAAAACAATATCTATAAAAACCAAACTATAGTACATTAAAAAACATCCATGCATTCCATGTAGTAAGATTAAGTGCTTTTTAATGAAATATTTTTTTCCAGTTTACATAGGCAAGGCCTCCGTGCATGTCTGCTGAGCTGCATTTAAAATGTCTTGGTGACCGCCTGGGCATGGTGGTGCATACCTGTAATCTCAGCACTTTGAGAGACCAAGGCTGGTGGATCATGAGGTCAGGAGATCGAGACCATCCTAGCTAACATGGTGAAACCCCATCTCTACTAAAAATCAAAAAAAAAAAAAAATTAACTGGGCGCTATGGTGGGCTCCTTTAGTCCCAGCTACTCAGGAGGCTGAGACAGAAGAATAGCATGAACCCAGGAGGCAGAGCTTGCAGTGAGCCGAGATCATGCCACTGCACTCCAGCCTGGGTGAGACTTCATCCCCTCCACCAAAAAAAAAAGTATTGGTGACCATAGGGAATTTCAGTCAAATAATGTTGAAAGCCACTCCTCTGAGCATATGTTGAGGACCTACTGTGATCCAGGCACTGTGGCAAGATCAAAGGCCTTAAAAGCTCAGCTGTGCTTTAGAGCAAGCTTGGTGGGCATAAGGAAATGACATAAGGAAATGTCAAGTGTCCTATCAGGAAAAGAGGAAAGCATGACAGAGGCACAAGGGATGATATGATGGGCCTCCCTGGCAAAATTGGGAAAGGAAAGGTCCCTGGAAGTGGTTTTTCTGAGTTGGGCAATTCAAGAGGGACAGGAGTAGTAGGACAACTCTAGAAAAATGTTCACATTATATAATGAATATATAGTTTATATGTTGACTTTGCCACACTCCAGACATTCTGGTAACATTTGAACTTTCTTTAGGGCACATGATCTTACACCGGTTTCCTTTGGATTGACTTCCAGGATCATCTCCTGAAGTCCCAAGAGCTAGAGCTGTCCAGGAATTAAGTTGGTTCCTGTGATATCACAAAGACATATTCTTTGGACCATAATATGTTTTCCTTATAAACGTAAAATATCTCCTTGTACTTAAAGAAATTTAAACAATTGTCTTGCACAAACCTAGTTTTCCTTGCCATTTAATGTTACAGCGGTATTAAGAACCATTCTCTGACTGAAGTAATGTGGTGACACTATAGTCTTTGCTTCCAAATAAATATGTTACCAAAAAACTACTATTTCACAACCAGTATGACTCAATCCTTAGACCTGTCAAGCACAGTGTCATTAGTCTTCTGTACTGCTATAAACTTTGTTTTGCATGTCATCCTTAACAGAAGAAACCCTCAGGCAGTATTTAAGGCTATTACTATTGATTAAGTTCTGTAGAAGTAGATGTGAATACAAAAATTGGAGCTGTCAAACTGAGAGAGATTACCATGGGTAGGGCCTGTTGGTGTGGTTCAAAAGATGTATACTATTATACCAAAGACATGGACTGAAGGTTACCATCCTCAGAAAGTGAATACTCATCCATCTACTCTCAAATGGATGAATGGCAATTTCTAGCAGGTAAAATATTGTCTTTGGTTTAGGGTATACCTCCAAGGATTGCTTCTTCAAAGCAAAACAAACAACTCCAAGACTTAAGGGGATTTTGTATATTCAGAGATAAGTTAGTCTACAAGCTTGCATAAAATGTGTACATTGTCTTAAAATAGCTATTTATAATCTGACTTTCTGAACTGTGACTACTTTATACAGGCTGTCTTCCACGTGACTGTCACTGTGGTATGATTTCGTCATTTGATCTTACTCAAAAGGTGTTTTGGGGGGCAGTAAACTTCCCCGCAAGTTTTTGTCGTGAAACATGCCTAACAAAGAGAATGGCTGTTTAAAGAATGGCACAAAGAATACCAGGTTGACTTTCATCCAGATTCATATTTAGCTATCTATGTATACACACAGATATATGTGTATAAATACATGTAATGTGTAAATATATAAATATAACACTATAAAAATATATTCATAATATAAAATATATTTTTAAAATAACAAAATATTTAAATACAAATACGATTATAAAGTGTTAAATTATAAATATATGGCTACATGTTTTAAAATAAGTTTAGCCATCATATTTCACCCCTAATTATACTAGTATTTGTTTTAAAAGAACAACATCCTATAAAACTGTGATACCATTATTATATTTAAGAAAACAATAATTCCATAAAAAATTTCTTAATATCTAGCGTACATACTCAAATTTCTGCAAGTGTTTCAATAATGTTTTTAAAGATAATTGTTTATTTCTTAAACCAGGATCCAATCAAGTGTCACACATCGCAATTCATTGTCATGTTTCTTTAGCCTTTCTTTCAAATTGTCAGTAGTGTCGACATATGCAATTTTAAATCTTCTAATAACCACATTAAAAAGGAAAAAGAAACAGTTGAAATTAATTTCAAGCATGTATTTCTTTAATACAGCCTATCTAAAACTTAATGATTTTAACATGTAATCAATATAAACACATTAATAAAAGACTGTACATTCTTTTTTTTTTTTTTCATGATAAAGCTTCAGAATATGACACATGTTTGACCTTTGCCACGGATGTCAGCGAGGATCAGCCATGTTTGCCTCTTAACAGCCACCCAGGCCTGGTGGTGAATACAGGGGACATGAGGATCTTCCCAGCTCCTTATTTTCATGATAAGATCCCTCAACTTTTAAAGAGTGCTAATTTGCTGCATTTTACTTTTCAAACCAAATTCAAGGTAGAAAAGTAATGTTCCTGTTGGAGACATAAACGGCACACTTTAATTTCAAGATTTGAGGAGGCTTTTCCTGGCTTCAGGCTCTTAATAACAGTACGTTCTCAGGGTGCAGCATTTTTTATTTCAGTATCATCAGACACTTCACTACACACTTGCTATTTTAGATTGCTGCATGAGATCATGGCAAACAAATGGAAAACAGTTCTGCCGCTTTCCAAAATCTAAGCCCTAAATAGGCGCGGTAAGAAAATAGAAATTTTATTAAGTAATTGATAGTTTTTAAAGAACTGTAAATTAGGAAACCTGAAGTTTCATTTAAAACTTACTAAATGGACAGTTTTTTAAACTTGGAACACTCTGACCTGGTAACATTATAATAGAACCAGCACATTGATACACTGCTGTTGGCATTCATTTATTCTTTTATTCATCCAGCATTTAATTGTTGAGAATGAGAAACTGTTCAAGGCACTAGAGATAAACCAGTGAATGCACGAATTCCTCCCACATTTAGCTTAGGTACAGTGGAGTGGGGTGAGAAACAGCTCATGACAAACGAAATCACAGGTGTCTCTGTCATACACGACATGGAGAAAAGGCAAGAAGGGCGATTAGGACATGCCAAGGATGGAGTGGGGTTGCAATTCTGAATAGGACATTCAAGGAAAAACTCGTTGAGAAGGGGGCATTTCAGCACAAATTTGAAGAAAGTGAGGGGAAGGGCCGTGTGGCTCGCTGGACCCATGTTCTGCACTGACCCTGGGCTGGAGGGGTCCCTGGTGCGTGGACAGAGCAGGATGGAAGCCAGGGGCACAGGGCAGTGGGGAAGCCGCCTTGCAGGTGGAGGCCCAGGAGGACCTCAGGGAGACACAGCCACACAGCGGGTGTTGAAAGCCACAAGACCAGGGGAGAGTGCAAGGCAGTGAGTGTGGACTGAGAAGGAAGGACATGCAAAGACTGGCCCTGGGATGTCTAATATTTGGGGAAATGGGAACGTAAAGATTTAGCAAGCGCCTGAGACAGCACAGCCAGGTGCCGGAAGACACCAGGAGGGTGTGGCGCCCCGGAGCCGTGGGAAGGAATCAGTTCCATGAAGCAGAGTTGGCAGCTGCCTGTCAGGACTCCTAACAGGTGAGTGACATGAGGACTGCTGACTCACCTTGATCAAAGCCACTTTTGTGATGCAAAAGCTTGATTGATGTGAATTTCAGGATAATGGGAAGAGAGATTTGAGATGAGTATAGAAAATTCTGGAGACATTTTGCTCCAAAGGAGAAAAGTAAGGAGTTGGTAGCTAGAGAGAGAATTGAGGTGACAACAATGAAAATTAATGGAAGAAACAAATGCACATTTGTATATCCCAGGCAATGAAGCGGTGGAGGGAAGGGACTATTGATGCAGGGAGACAAGGGTGATTTGCTGAAACAGTGTCCTTGAGCAGGTGAGAAAGGCAGGAATGGGCTAAGTGGAGCAGAGGTGGTTCGGCTGTTCTGTAGCCTGCAGGGAAGGCAGAGAGCACGGCATGCCCAGTGCTGGGCAGTGTGGACATCGCGTAGTGGACGAGTGTCAGAGAGCACGGCGTGCCCAGTGCTGGGCAGTGTGGACATTGCGTAGTGGACGAGTGTCAGAGAGCACGGCGTGCCCGGTGCTGGGCAGTGTGGACATCGCGTAGTGGACGAGTGTCAGAGAGCGCGGCGTGCCTGGCGCTGGGCAGTGTGGACATCGCGTGGTGGACGAGTGTCAGAGAGCACGGCGTGCCCGGTGCTGGGCAGTGTGGACATTGCGTAGTGGACGAGTGTCAACCGCTCTTCGGAGCTCTTCTGTCTTCTTGGTGAAATAAGAAACAAGGTCATCATCTCTGCCCCAGGAAGGGAGAGGAGCTATGGGAGCTTCTATGGGAATAGAAAGGATGGAATCATCATCTAGAAGAAAGGAAAGTGGGTGGAGGAGGAAAACATAAGTGATGGCCAGCAGCACCAACGGCCACTGGAGGTTTGTGTCCATGAATTCACAGTGAGACCTGTCAGCATCGTCTTGTGACCTCCCAGCACATTCATCTGCACAGGCACGAGTACAAAGCAGGTGGTGAACTGTGTCCAAGCAGAACTGTGCTTTTTCCAGGCGAGGATGAAGAAGGGGGATGAAGACATTGAAGGCTCACGTGATGGCTCCTAATTCTTACAATGCTGGAAGCAGGGAATGCACACTGGGAGTGAAGAGGAGGGAGGCCTGAGGGCGAGGCGGCATCGAGAAAGGAAGGAGGAGCTCTTTTGTTCCTGTGAGGCTGGAAAATGATTGGAATGGTGGTGCTGGAGGGAATTGGGAAGACAGTCCTGGCTGGAGAGTGAACGCCTGAACTTGAGATTGTGCAGTGGTTGACATGGTGACGTATGGGGCATAATTAGGAGTTAAGGGTGAGGGCAATGTCGTTAGATGAGATAAAACCAAGGGACCGAGGGGTCAAGAACATCTACGCGGTCGCCGACATCACAGAAAATCAGGACAAGAGTGGTGTTGGAGAAAGTAAGAGTGACCTGGGGCTCCCGTCTTCACTGAATGAGTGACGAGGCCTGAGTGTGCAGCTAATGATGTGAGACTCAACTCGATGATTGCTTGTTGGTTTGTTTTGTTCTGTTTATAGAAAAGAAGGAGGAGGGAGGAGAAATGGGAACGAGGAGCAGAGGGCACACCTTCTCCTCCAGCCCCAGCAGTATGAGGGCACGGGAGAAGCAGATCGCCCCTGGTAAGGCCTTGAAGGCAGTGCTGTCCTGTGGAAGCGACAAACTTCCCTTCGAGAAGGTGATGGGAGAGTTCAGTGAAGATTCAGAAATGGATTTTGCAAAGCAATGTAGTTTGTTTGCTTGTTTTGTTTTACATTTTGATGGTTTTTAGAGTTGTGCAGCCATCACCCCAAAAATACACCAGCACTCATTAGCAGTCACTCCTCCCACTGGCCCCCAGCCCTAGGCAACCATTAATCTACTTTTCAACACTGTGAAGTTACCAATTCTGGACATTTCATGTACATGGAATTATACAATACATGGCCTTTTGTGAGTGGCTTCTTTCTCTTATGCTATGTGCTTTTGAGCACAATTTCAGAACAACTATTTAAGTTCAATTATTTGTACCCTTGAATGCAACATTTTTTGTTAGATGTAGAATGGTACAATGAAAGTGTGTATGCATGTGAACGAATTCTACTTACACACCCACAAAAGTGTGATAGACACATGTGCATACACACACTTTTGCTGCACCGCTGTTTCTAGTGGCAAAGAACTACAAATAATTATCAGGGGAATGAATAAATAAATCATAGCCTAACTATACAGAGACAGCCTATCCCTTCGTTAAGGAGAATGAAGGATTTATATGTGAGTACAGCATGATCAAAATTTCATATAAATTAATAATAATATGTCAGTGCATGCATAGAGAAGAAAAAGTAATTGGGAAGATAAATACAAAATGTTGACAGTGATTACTTTTGGGAACTTAGATCATGGGGAATTTTCTTTTTCTCTGCTTGGTAGTTCTATAAATTTTGAAATTTGTATAAAGTACAAGAAACTATTTCATGAGCAGGACAAAATAAAAATACAAGCAGCATGGTAAGAATTGCACATTGTTTATATAATTTGATTTGGTATCCTGAGAGTTCATCCTTTATGAGATGATTCAATAGGAAAAAACGTTTAACATAACATTATCAACGGTGGAGAAAATGTTTAATGTAACTTTATCTATGGTGGAGAAAAATTGGAAAGCTCAAGGAAATAGGGAATTATATTTGTGATACATCATTGATGGAATAGTATGTAGCTATTAAAATGATTTTTGTGAATCCTGTAGAATTTTGGGGAACAGCTTCTGAGACTACATTGGAAAAGCCCAGAACACACAATTGCATGCATAATTACTGCGAACACACGGCATTAATAGAGACAGTCAAAGACTAGAGTGAAATATAAAAAAAAAAGTTAATATTGTGTATGGTGGAGCTATCTTCTCTCGAAATAAAATTGGTAAGTTTCTTCTTACATTCACAGCCCTGAGTCTGATGAATGACGGAACCATTTTATCAATGGCCTGCTGGATCTAATGAGATATCCAAGTTCTCATCTCAAATTCATTATGTCCGAAGTCCAGTTCACTTCCACTATACTGTCCCCTTCTAGGATCTACAGCATCCCTCAAAAGGGAAAAGAATTGTATGACTCCATCTTCCCAAATTACCACAAAGACTAAGTGTAAGAAAGTCTTAAGTTCTAATGTTTCCCAGCACAAAAATTTGGGTGCTTTTTTTCTAAAACATCAAATTATTTTGTAAAATGATGGTGCCTTCACTTTGTTGGTATCTTAAATTCATAATTAGGCTGCAATAACTTTTCTTCAAATTCTTTACTGAATTTAATGAATCATAATTGTCCCAGGCAACCAGACTTGAAAATTGAAAATATTTTCTCTATTCTTTCCTTTATTCCCTGTAGCTAAATAAGTCACTAAATCAGCTCTTTCCTCCTTTGAACTACCTCCTGGTGCTATTCAGTGTCTTTATTCACGTGTGCACCATCCTAGGCTGTGCTCTCCTCTCAACCCCAGCTTGAGAGGTAAGTCTTCTCCGCTTCTCCCCTTTCTCCCATCTCTGTGGGCTCCCATTTAACGTGCCTTCTCAAAACATTGTCTTTAGCATCATAATCCCTTGCTCAAGAGCTTCCAGCAGCTTCCCTGGTGCCTGCTATTCAAGTCCAAAGTCCCTGCTCTCCAGTCTAGACCATCTTCAGGGCAGAATCCGTTTACTCTTTCAAGTTCACTTGCCCTGCTCTGCAGCATGAGGATATAACTCTGCCCCAAGAAGTTCTCTCACGAGCTGTTAAAGAACAGGTCCCCTGCCTCCGAGCTCTGCTGAGTGCTGCCGCTACCTAGCGTGACTTCTTGCTTTCCAAATTCTGGCCATTGATTTGCCTCCCATTGCTTCTTTGCCTCTTCTTCTACCTCTGTAATTTATTGCACAAAATACTTATATTCTGTATTACATATTTTGCGACTGCATTCATTCATTTCTTTAACAAACATTTATTGAGCATGCCTTCAGCAGAAGAAGGATTTTTTTTTAGGCACTTGGTTAGTTTTATCTTACATAGTTCTCTAACTTCTTAGTGTCCATATGTAGCCTTTTTAACTCGTCTATAAATTCTTGCAATAAATGTAAATTACGTAGTTTGCTACTAGCTGGATTACAAGAAGAGAATAAAACACAAGAGGAAAGCAATTGCACGTGAAATTTCAAAGAAAAGATACAATATCAAAGAATCCTTGGACATGTGACTATGAAATACAAGAAAGCTGTCAGCAAAAATAAATCACTTCCTTCATCGTATTGCTTCAGTTCCTTCTAATGCAGCCTGGCGCCACTGATAATAAAAATAATCAGACTTTTTTAAGGTGGGGAGGGGAAACTCGATCCAAATCCGAAAGCTAAATTTCCACAGATCATTTCATTTTATGACATTTAGGCACTGGGATATTACCAATTGACTTAGCAAATAGTGAATGAGATGATTTGTCAATATATAGTCAGCAAATAGTCACCAGTCTTGCAATCGATGTTGGTTAACTGCTATGAGAAGCCATCAGAGTCAGCCGGGGATTTGAGGGTGGCGGTGTTAATCGTCTCTGCTCTCCTGCAGTACAGATGCACGACGGCACATCTTTTCTGTCTCTTGTTCGTTTGACTTCAAAATGGCAAATTCTAATTATATAACGAGAAATACCTTCCACAGCTATGTAGACAGGACCACTGTGTTCTTCCCATCACCACGCTATGCTGGAGTCTTGAAGTCGGTAGCTTTCTTCTGCAACAAAATCCGTACTTTTTAAAATTTGAGAAACCTCTGGGGAAACATTAGACCCCTACTCGGTGAGCCGCTCAGTTTTCTTCTGCTGCCTTTTCCCTACGCTTGTTTTGCTGTCCTCATTCTTCGCATTCCTCCCAAGTGCGCTTATTTTGTTTTTCCTTCTCTTCCACCAACGACAAAACGAGATACATAATTATATCTCTCTCCACTTTTTAAAAATTGTTTTTGTTCACAAAACTAATATACTTTTTGAAGAAGATACAGACAACATATAAAATTAAAAGAAGAAAATGAAAATTGCCTGTGACTCCACTACCTTCTGACAATTTTTCTAAGCTTGCATAATATCTCATACTAGATCAGGTCCGTCATATCATGTAGTTATTAGCATGAGGATTTTTTCACGGTATTAAATATTCCTTAAACAACATGACTTTTTAGCCATGGTATAATGTTTTACTGTATGGAACCACTTAACCATTCCTTTTGTTGACCATCTGCATAATTTCTTATATTTAGCTATTAAAATGTTCGGGACAGCCTTTTTCCAAAGTAAAGTCCTAATCATAGTTTTTATTGTTCCTTATAATAAATTCTTAGGAGTGAAATATCCAGAAGACTCAATACATGTTGATAATTTTATTTCCAGAGACTTGTGTTAAATTTTTCCCTCTAGTAATCTCTAAGAGTTCCGGGATAATGTATTTTTCACTCCACTGTGTTCCTTCCTAATATCAGGCAAAGAAACATGAAGTCCCACAGAGTTATTTCTTTAACATGTGTTCATCTGCCCCCATGCCTGCCGCTCCTCCTCTGGCTGGTATATCCAGGTTTACACCTCCTGCTACCAACCATTAATACATCTCTTCTCCGCATGCCTGCACATACCACAGCTTCAATTCGCTCCCGAGAGAATCCTCTTTTCCTTGAAACGTACTTTTTTCCTTCTGCCTTTCCTACTTGGTCACTGGCGCTGCCGTTCTGAACCAGAATCTCAGAGCCGTCCTGGACAGCTACCCGCCCTCACCCATCTTCGGTGAGTCAGCCAGTGGAGTGCTTTGGCATCTGGCTCATTATTCTGTCTTCTCCCCAGCCGAGCTTGCCTGAACGCTTGCATTGCTAACTTGCTTTCCATCACTAGTCTTTCCCCCTTCTTAGAATCCCCATCATATCTTTGATCAACGTGATTATGAAACTCTCCTGCTTTAACATTCATTGCTGAGAGAATTGTGGCCAGGTGCTTCAGCAAGGTGCAGTGATCTTGTCACATCACAGGTCAGCATGGGACTGTCCTTTCCAGCCTTCCCCTCGTGTCCACTCAGCCACTCCAGCTACACCAACCAAAGACCATATCCTTCCGTCCTCTCTTACTTGGCCCACTCCTCGCCCCTTGGAATTTCCTTCCATTTTTCTTTCATCTTTCAATACTCAGTTCAAATGCCACTTCCTTTCTACAGCTGACCTGACTGACTCCTTAGAGCAAAATAATTTTAAACCAAATTTTCCTTTTGTTGTGGTGATTGCATATATTTATTTGTTGATGTGATTATCTCCTCCTTTGAGCTCTTAGAGACCGGAAACGGTGAATTAAGAATCTTTGTGTCCCTCATACTGACCAAAAGATGGTGCCACCCAGTTTCTGAGCCGGCGGCCCGTGCCTCGGTCTGTCTTCTTGGCACTTATCTAGGGACTCTTGTGTTGCTTTCTGTCCACACTGTTCTTTTCGCTAGTTCTTATCACCAGTGGCATGAAGGTTTCAGGTTTCATCGTGTGCATTGATTGATGATATTCCTAAACTACCCGTGAGGTTTAATTTAGTCTGTAGCTGATTATGTAGATGATCTTAAAAATTATATTGAATCAATTTCCGATCTATTGTTTTGCAGCAGGAAATATGCAGAAAACAGGAAGCTTCACCATGTTCCATCCAGAGGATCCCAGAGCAGGAGCAACCAACTGAGGTTGCTTCATGGTTAGTTGGTTGGATATTTTGTGTCTCCCTTAAAAATAGTCAACACTCAAAAACCAGCAATTAAGTCAACGAGACCTCTGAAGAGAGTGTAAGAATTTAGAGTGCAGAAGATGGTGCCTTCTGGAACAATAAAGGTTACAAATTGATCCACTGAATAGTTCCCATCACATCGGTAGGTTGGTAAGTGGTCTTTTAAATTTCCATCCATTAGCCATAGATTGGTTGGTGGTGGTCTTGCTCTGGTACTTGAACTTGTTTCATAAATGCTGACTTTAACAGCTTATCTTTTCTTCTCCTTTTGATCATAACCATAAATGTTCTAGAATGAATAAGCTAGTAGAAAACAGTCTATTGATGATTTGACAGGAAAACCAACTTAAAATATATATATTTTTAGCCAGAATATGTTTTTCTCTTATCACTAGTTGCAGGAAGGTTTCAGGTTTCATTGTATGCTTTCATGTGCAGAACTGGTAAGGTTTTTATCAGCGTTAATCCTGGTGAACAGATCAATGACTTCCTGGATACTAATATCCTTTTTTAGATTAATACTTTGAATGTATGAACCTGTTTTATCAGATAACTTGAACAATCAATCTCTTTGTGTGTTAATTGCTATTGAGGGTTAATGTTATTTATAAAATGAAATCAATATAATCTCTATTGCTTATTAACTGAGATGTTCTGGGCTCAACTCTGTTTTATTTTCCAATTAAGTTCTATTATTTTTCCTTATTGGCCCTTGAAAACTAGCTGTGGAAACAAACTTAATGGTTCTGAAAATGTCAGAGTCAACAAAATGCCCTAATGGAAAACCCTATAATATATGAATATAAAAAAGGAATGCAGTGTTTAATCGCTGGAAATTACAACATAGTTTATTGTTATACACCTATCTCTTACTCATTTTTAAAGGCGCATGACTTCAGATCTACGAGTGAGATAAACGCTTTCTCTCAGTGGTTTATTTCCTTCTCAGTGGTGCTCACGGTGCTGCAGAAAGGCAGCTGCCCCGTGGTGGGAAGGTCCACTCCTTAAAGCCCTCCCTGCTTTAAGCTGCCTGGCCAGTGTCTGCTTTAGGTCCAGCTTGGTGCATCCCTTTGGGCCGTGTGGTGGGCTGAGGAATGGCTCCCAGGGGTGCCCACATCCTATCCCTGGAATCTGTGGCTATGTCACTTTACACGGCAAAGGAGACTTTGCAGATGTGATTAAGTTAAATAGACTGAGGTGGGGGGTGATCTTGGATTGTCTGGGTGGGGCCCATGTAATCACAGGGTCCTTGTGAGAGGAAGACAGGAAGGCTAAAGAGAGAAGGAGACGTGACAGTGAAAGCCGACTGAAGCAGATGACAGGACAGTGTGTCCAAGGAGTGCGGGCAGCCCTGGAGTCCGGGAAAGGCAGGGGCAATGATCCTCCAGAGGAGTGTCCAGCATGAGCCAGCTCTGCCTACACCTGGGTCTTAAACCAGTCAGACCCATTTTGGATGTCCCGCCTCCAGGACTGTTGGGCGGTAGATCTGTGATGCCTGAAGCCGCCTGGTCTGTAGTGATGGCTGCACAGGCAACAGGAAACCAACACAGGGCCAGGGTGCTCTTGAGGGAGTGTGGTTCTGGGCTGAGCACTGGAGCCGGGCAAGGAAGAAACTCCTGGACATGAAGGAATCACCTCTGGGGTGCCTTGGAAGGCATACTCACCTGGGAAGGACTAAGGGTTTCCTTGTAAGAGTGCTTTTAGTAACCCAACTCACAGCTTCTGAAGCTCAGGCCTGAGGAGCCCTGTCTAGGTCTGCACCCACTGAACACCTCTGGAGCTTGCCTTCCCTTAGGGTCCTCCTGGAAAGCCTTCCATTAATAATAGGCAAATAGGATGGAATTTTAGAACTGGGTTTACCTGGTCTCCAGCTATGTTTGCTTGGTCTCTTCCAGGAATGTGTTTCAGCCTTTAGCAGAATTTTAAACAAGTAGATACGAAGAACTCCGATTTTATGAAGTTTTTTCTACCTGCCCACAATTTTTACCTGTCTCAGTTAATAACTTTGTTTTTGTCTCTAGGCCAATAAAATTCATATTTTCGAGGAAGAGGAACACCTATTACTCCATCCAGCAGTCACTGTGTGAAGTCGACAAATAGTCGAGGTGTTTCTGTTTGTGCACTAAGACTTCTCCATCAAAAAGTCCTCAGGGAGAAAACTTTCCGGACCATTTTATCAAAAAGATAATCAAGGCTGGGCACGGTGTTTCACGCCTGTAATCCCAGCACTTTGGGAGCTGAGGTGGGCGGATCATGAGGTCAAGAGATCAAGGCCATCCTGGCCAACATGGTGAAACCCCGTCTCTACTAAAAATACAAAATTAGCTGGACCTGCTGGTGGCACCTGTAGTCCCAACTACTCAGGAGGCTGAGGCAGGAGAATCGCTTGAGCCCGAAAGGTGGAGGTTGCAGTGAGCCAAGATCGCGCCACTGCACTCCAGCCTGGTGAGAGTGAGACTCCGTCTCTCTCTATATATTCAAAACACAGCAAGGTTCAGGCCTCATGAGCAGGGTAAAAGGGTGGCCGAGGCTGGCGTTCAGCTCATGCCCCTCTGTGCCACAGTTAGTGGTCTTCCTTGGTGGAAGGGTCAATGTTGTGAAGAGGGACTGCCTCCAACCTCAGCTGGGCCGTCTCTTCCCAGCACCACCATGGGGTCATGTTTCCATCCGTGGGCTTATTACCATATTAAATAGATGTAGAGGGTTCAATGAGTGTGTGCAAGTCTTGGCTGCACTGTGAACCAGGCGTGAGGCCTTGGATGGGTTGCCTAAACTTTCTAAGGAACTTAAGCAGTAGGAACTCAAAAATGACAGGCATTGCTATCATTTTGGCAAGCTACAGATTCATTCAGCCATTTAGAAAAAAATTAAGTTGAAGCCTTCAATTGCCAGAAAATAGCTCACAAAAAGATGCTTGTTCGTTACAGTCTGTCATCGTAATAAACCTTTTCTAAGTTTTCCCAAGAACAGTCGGTTCTATTGCTATACCCAGCTCACAGCTCTAAGAGGCTTAGAAAAGTCAGATGATTTATCTAAAGTCATACACCTAGTTGGTGGCACAGCCAAGAATCGAACGCAGGCAGCAAGACTCCTGCATGAATGCTTTGCCCACCTGCCTATACTGTGCAGAGCAGGAACAGCACCTCATTACAGCAGACACTGAATCAATTTGTTAGTTTTACAGATACGAAGCAGTTGGCACTAGAGGACCCCCTGTGCTGGTGACATGCGTCTTCCTAACCAAACTCTGCCTGAAAGCTGGTTTCATGTCTTCCTCCAAAGGAATACATAATTATAAGTGTCAATAAACTGCACACCTTTCTTAAGACAAATCCATTGCTGTATTTTTCAAGTCAATCTAAAAAAGAAAACGGAAGGAGGGCAGATGCAGTTCTTCAGTCACTGCTGCGTTTAACCTGCCCCCTTCAGCCCATCCTGTGACCTTTTTTTTTTTTTTTTAATACAAAAGACAACTGCTGTCTTATGCTTCTGTGGTCATTGGGCTGGAGGAATTGCACAGAAGGTGAGGGGCTGAGAAGGAGAGGCCCTCACTGCTGTCCTCTGTTTGAATGGCAGGCTTAGCGAAGTGCAAATCCAATGCCCCCCCAGAGTACCTGTCCTTAGGAAATACCAACTTGCTTTCAGGTCATGGCCCCTAGAAATCAGCGCCTGCTGTCCAGATAACCGAAGGATCAGGAGATATCTGCATATGACCTCCCCAGGCTTCCTGTGAGACATCAACATACGATTGTATGAAACGCCACAGACAGGACGTGGGAACTGCATCGTCTGTCTGGAACCTCTACACTGGGCAAACGTAGCTAACAAGAACGATAAATTAGGTATAGATGATGACGAAATCAATTGTTCTGACTGAATTTTTCAGGTTGGTTTGACTTTGCATTTTGGTAAATAGCTTGGTGTGTACTTTTTTTTTAGTATAAAAATGAAAACAACTATCTCCATGGCTATTAGATGTTACTTCTAGTTTTGGACTGGTAAACGCTCACGGTGTACCAGGTCACACTGAAGCTGAAGGTTATGCAATTGGTAAGTAACAGAGGTGGGATCTGAACCTGAGTTCAGTGCCTCTTGCCAAAGAGTCGCTTTGTTTTCTGAAATCCTGAGGGCTGGGGTTTCTGAGCCCAAACCCATAATTTCTTCTGTTTACTTGCTCTTTGAAATGCCAGCGGGTTGCATCATTGGTTGGAGTTTTTCTTTTAGATCCAGTGATCCCTAGAAAGATAAGAATTTGAAATGTACTCAAGTGTCCCAAGAGACCCAACCACTCTGCTCATGCTACACGCAGCCTACGACTTTTAATCGCATGTGCGCTGGATTCAGGACCCATTTTCAGAGCTTCATCTGAAAAACCTTCTATGGGAAACAGATGGGTCGGATGAGTAAGGGCTGAGTCAGCCTCACAGAGCCTGAATCTCTGGTTCCAAGGAGTCTAAAACCCACTAAGCCATCCCCTCCGGTGAAGAGATTAGACGCCAGATGGGAACACAACTTGCCCTTTTCTGGTCCAGAGGCCGAAGTGTTCCTCATTAGAACACTGCTGTACTTAATGGAGGCCTAGAAATCAAATCCTTCCAATATACTGTTTAATATGGCTAAGCACAAGCAAGGGGCAAGCTTGTCCAACTCTTTTCCAAAGGTCAAGTTTTTCTCATGTATAATTCAGTTTTATCATAGTCTTCAGTGTTTGTCCAGTTGGTATTGTGGTGTCTAGCATTTCTCAAGCCTGTATTTTAAGACACGTATTGGAAGAGTCTCACTGATATTTACAGTTTAGAAATGACTTTCCACTAAGTTGTAACTATCTAGAAAGTAAATCAAATTGAAGCTTTAAAAGAATATTGCATACAAATCTTTGTGATCAGCTACTTCCCATCTATTTTTGTATAAAAGACATGTGACAGCAAATGAATTATTTCCATGATTAGAACTTCAATACTATGTTGTATTTCCAAATATGGTCATGTTCTGAAGTAGTAATTAAATAATAAGTCTAAAGGAGATTGAATCACATCTGTCTTTTAAAATCTACTCTGTTTTCCCACAATGAATTTTTAATAAGTGAATCAATAGTTGCAGCAGTGCTATATATTTGCATGTCTGTTTCTGACAGCGGATGGTTGTTCCAGGGTTAATCTAGCAAATACGGCAGCTACTTAGCAGCAAAGCATTACGGTAACTACTGAGCACTTTCCATGTAGTTAATCTAAACTGAGGTGCGGTGTGAGTGTAAAACATGCTAGATTTTGAATGTAAAATATGTCAATATTTTTAAATGCATTGCCTGCCAAAATGATAATATTTTAGATATATTAGGTTAAATAAAATGTATTGTTTAACTTCTATTTTTTCCTTTTGAAAAATGTGGCTGCTGGAAATTTTAAAATTACACATATAATGGGCATTTTTGCTTTTGTTCTATTTCTATTAAGTAACGCTAATCTAGAGTCTCTACGTAAATAAAATAAATAGACCTTTCTGGTTTTTCAGCTGGCTTAAAAATCAGAGTACTTCTTTTAACCCAGTTGACTCTCTAGTTCAGCACAACCATCACTTGCTACATCGTACCTGGTGATAAAAGCAGTTAATCTATCTCTCGAATATGCTCTTTTACAAAGAGGCAGTGACTTTCTTTGGAAAAGTTTGGCTTAATAAACTTTAATTGATGATAATATTAATAAACAAAAGAAGGATCAGTTCACAATTACAGTTCATAAATAATAAGTAGTAGAAGACTCTGAGAGTGTATTTATACATAAATTCATCTGTACCATAATATATACTGGATGTAACTTAATACTACACTGCAATAATATAAAACTACATGATTATATATCTGTCTTGTCTTGGTGCTTGCCTTCTTAGCTACTGGTAAATTGGCAGAGGTTTAAAATATAAAATTAGCTTCTTAACAGCTAGGCATAATTAATTTTGAAATTCTTTTATCAAGTCATTAAAACATGAACACACAATGACTCACAAAAATAATTCGATCTTGTTTGTTTATATGCTGGTAGGTATCCCTTTTATTCATCAGTTTTCCAGCTTGGCCTCCACCAGCTGGTGTTCCTTGAACCAAAGAGAAGCTGGTACTTTAATGCCAATGACTCCCTCTGACGGGATTATCCAAGTGTTCCTCTGCCCATCCGGATCCCTGGAGGGCCAACTTAGTGTGTTCGCCTGGCCTTGTCCTTCACATAGCATGCTGTTTTCGTTCTAACGCTAATTGTTTGTTTTCATGCTTCTACAGAACGACAAGTAATCTTGCCGGTGACTTTTGTTTGAGTTTTGCCATCATCACGTATCTCTACCCCCACACAACGATCTTCCTTAACTTCTTCATTAAAGACAAACGTGCAAGGGGTGTTGTGTCCTCCCAGATAGCACGAAATCCAACCAGAAGAAGAAGAGGGGAAAGGTAGACCAGGTTCGTAAACATGATTAGTTAAATAATCAGTATCAAGTGTAAAACATCCAGTGGTGATCTCTAAAAGAGTGGTTTAATGAAATGACATGCTTTAATGATGAAAACAACCATAAATGCTCTATTAAACAGTAGCTATTTTCATTACAGACTAGAAACATGATGGCAATGAATTCGGTTTATTTACACACTTAGATTTTTTTTGGTTCATTAGAAAAGTCATGTTTGAAGTAGCAGGAATATCGTACATGTGGTTTATATGCCAAAGTGGTTGCCTGAGAGGATGCAGTGTTTGTAAGGTCAGCACGATTTAGTTGACCACGTTGTATTTCGCTCTGTTTCCACTGAAAAGAGGCAGCCACAGTTACATGACTCCTGTAGATACGGAATCAATGATGACGGTGTTCTAAGAAGGCCATTGGCCTGGTGTCAAGCCCTCTGGAAGTGTTCCACTGGCCTGTAGCCCCAGCAGTTTCACTGAAATCCTGCAGCTCAAAGAAAGCCATCTGGATTCATTTTGGGAAGGAAAAAGCAACAACTTTTACTGAGTGATCTCGGTAAGGGTTTGTCCTCCTCTGGCCCCCGTCAGGTCGGACATGTAAGGCTTGGAGCTCTGGGCTTTAACTCTCTCACCTGGCTGGGGATTCCCCCTTTCTCTCCTTCCCCTATTTGCCTCGTCCAGCTTGCAGGACCCTTTGTACCTCCCCGGGGAGGAGCTGCCCATGGAGCTGGACTGGGCAGGAAGAGAAAGTACCTGCACCTTTGCAGGGCCCACAGCACAGGCTCTGCCACTCCCTGACCTAGTGTCAGAGTCCCTGGGCCAGGGGCCCCCTGGGCCGTGCCAGCAATGCCTGGACTTCCCAGGGAACTTCTTTCACAGGCTGGCACGAGTGCTCCAGACACAACTGGACGTTCCATCTGAGAGTATCCGGGTTCATTTAGGGAGGGAGAGGCTTAGGAGACACGCTATGATATTCAGCTCTGACACATTTCTTTGTCCCTTTTCAAACTCTTTGCCGCACGTATTTGGAGTCCCAGCCAGCACATTACGTACCCACTTTCTTCCCCAAGCCATCCCTCTCCTGTGCCTCCACTTTCAGACACGACACCATCACTTTTCATTTTCACCCCAGGATTAGCTCTGACCCCTTCCTTCCTTGTTTTACCTCCCCATCTTCACATCTAATCAGTTGCTGCAGCTTGCGGATTTTCTTATTTTATTTTATTTTTTTCTGTTTTCTCAGGCCACCACTCACCTGGAACCAGGCCCTCCTTGTGCCAGTCTTGGAATTTTGTTGCTACGTAGCTACCATATTGGGCAAATTAGCACCAGATCAACCATCTGCTCTCTAAAATAGACACACACATTGTATCACTGTTACCGTTATTAATCCATTTTCCTAAAATTCACTGTGGGAAAGACAAGCAGAGTGAATTGAAGGACATTGATAGGATTACATCTATTTTAAATATATCCTTTAATTAGTACTTCAGACCGTGGCCTCCTCTCATCTCCCTACCTTTCTGTAGGTGTTTCCTTTGTCAGACTGGCCTCCCTGCACGCCATCGACTACATCACACCACGATGCGTGAGCACTGATTTCCCACTGGATAGACTCCAGCCCGACATCCACGATTCTCCAGTGCAGGGGTTCAGTCCTGGCTCTTCCATCTCCCCTGGTGAAGGCAGCACCCCAAACACTCATTCCGCAGTTCCTCCTACACCATGTCCCCTGCTGAAATGCCTGCTCCCTGATTTCTCCCCACAGCTCCCTCGTGAGCTGCTGAAGTCTGGCGTTCCCGTGACGCTTCTTGGCTGATGTCAGCTGTCCATGATCTCTTCTTACTCTCACCTCACGGCTCGCAGCGATTAAACCCCTCCTTGGCTAATAGTTAGCTACCTCTTACATTTCTGTCTTGAGAAATCTCAGTACTTCATACACATATTGTTCATTTACTTTTCACTTATGTGCATGTTTCTTCCTGACAAGGTTACACATTCTAGAAGAATTCCTTGAGGCTCACAGATTCAGGGCTTTTTGTTTCAAACAGTCAAGGCTCTCCCCCTCTGAGTGTTTACTTGGCGTCCCTCTCATGCTCTTGCTTGTGATACTTAATTTGTTTTGTTTCTTGTTTGGACAACAATGATAGTTTGTTTAATAAATAGATTATTTGTGTATTATTCCAGTAAAGTAGTAAAATTTCTTCTAGTGTTTTGTTTTCTGTGTAAAAGGTTTTAATTTAAATTTATTTTTCATTAGCTATTTGTTTTGACTCCATGCTTCCAAAACAGAGTGCATCCCATTCCTGGTAAGGGTGTGATGTTCCTGAGCATCTTGAAGCAATTCTGTTTGTAATCCTGGGAGTAGTAACTGGGAAAGGTGGATTGTTCTATGGACACAGAGAGGAGGAGGAGAAGATGGAAAAGGAGGGACCCTAGGAGGACCGGCACCTAGGGTGGAGAAGAAGGGCCAGTTTTGAACAGCAAGGCAGCCCTCGGGGACAGACAGGCCACATGTGGGTTTGACTGTTTAATGAGAAGTGTGTGCCTCCCCTCCATCTGCACATCAGGAATCTTCAGTAGAGCTCACACTGGTTCCTGACGGTCTCATAAGAATGGGCCGTCTGGGGGAACTCAAAGGGATGTTGACTTTCGCATCTGGGTCAACAAAGTGCAGAGGCGAGGGAGGCTCGTCCTGGCCCCCCGGGCTCATCTAAGTAAGGCCTCTCAGTGTCGACAGCCACCAGAGAGCTCTCTCGTCTTCAGATGAGTGACGCAAAATCAACTCACATTTATAGGGCTCCTCACAACTTACAGAGGAACGTCATCCTAACGGAAACTCTGTGTGGCAAGTGGGGAGGACTTTATTAATTCCACATTACAGACTTAAACACGGAGCTTCAGAAAAGTTGTGTCATATGCCAGTGAGCAAAGAATTCAAAGCCATGGTCTGCTCTTTTAAAACAAACAAACAACAAACAAACAAACAAAAAACTAGGACCTTCTAGTAGCGTCCACTCTTTCGCCTTCTCTCCGTGCTAGCTGGGGTGTGCCTGCAGACTCGTTTCTCTGGAATTCATAGCATTACTCTGTTTGTTGTCAGTTTGCTTTCAGAAGAACAATCACCCTGCTTTTCTCTTGTATGTGAACTTTTAACTTAATGCTTAAAATGTTTGGTAATCTTGTCAACCTCTAGGTTTTAGGATACGTGTCATCAAAATCTGAATGGCACGTCCAGAATTATCCACACATGATAGTTCACATTCTCCCTCTCGTTAAGTCCTGTTCTATAGTCTCTCATTACTTTGTCATTTTCATCATTATTTTTATCTTTCTCCTCAAATACACGTTTTATAAACAATTGTGATTTATTATTATTATTTGCTTTTTGAATTCAGTTCCGCTGTACTGGTTTATGGCTTGTTACTTTTCTTCTGTGACTTGCCTTGACGTTATTTGTCCAGCGCTCTCATGCTCACAAGTCCTTCTTGATCACGAGTCTATGATTCCCAGCATCTGTTTCTAGCTCCACCTTGAAATGCATTATTCGATGAAGGTTTTTTTTTTAAATTTTTTCTTCACATGATTTAATTCTTTGGCTAATCACTGTGATTAATTTTTGGTTGAAGATTTCCAGTTGTCTTTTTAAATGGAAGTTATTATTTCTCTCTTAATTTTTCCTCTAGTATGTGAGAGAGGCTTAGGAAATGGATTCTTAGTTATTTTATACTCTCTCATTCAGTGAAATTAATGTGCTTTGAAATTAATGCCATTAAGAATCAATTATTATTTGTAGTAGGGAAAATGTGTAAGAACCCAAATGCCCGACTACTAAGGGAGCTGTTAAATGAATTACTCAAGTCCTTTGAATCAGAGCATGATTTATAAATATAAAAAATTGGAAAGAGTTTAAAAGATAATTGTAAAATTAAATGCAATATAGTCATAAAATCATGTTTTTGAAGAATAGGTTTAATAAACGTGCACGTTGAGTGAAAAGATTTCAGGACACAAAAATTTACATGCAATTTGATTCCAAGTTCCTTCTATTCTTAATAAATGTGATTAACTTTGTATGAAACAAACTACTTCTCCTTTTAGATGTACACTTATTTTGCCTAAAATGAGAATTGCAGTTTCATTGTATTCTTCTGCTTTTAGTTTTTAGTATAACAACATAAATGGTACCTATTTTATTGCATTTATTCCAACACAGAGAAGTATATGGAGAAGAGATGCTGTCGGTGCTGTCCTGGAGTACATGCTCTAAGCACACAGACAGCAGGTTAGGCATGGAGGGAGAGGAGGGTAATGTGTGTGATTGATTCACTCATGCTAAAAGGGCCCTGGCTCCCCTGGACTCATCTCCCAGTTAACATTTCACTGATGAGCAGGTGTGCGATCCCAGTAGAAAGAGGGAAGGCATTTAGTTAAAATGAGGTGTTCTAATAAGAACTTAATTCCATGGACCCTTTGATTATGAAGTGTTTCAGAGAAGGGTGTGGAAGGCTTAAGTAGAGATTCGAAAGACTTCTTGCACTTAGATAGTTTCTACCAAAGAGAATTTTGAACAATGAAGCCAATGAAACAGAAACAGATGGCTAAAATTTTCTTTGAAATGTAGACAGATTGAGGAGGAAGAAATTTGGCAAAAATACATTTGGGATATGGCCAAACTGAAAACATTTGAGAAATGGTATGAAACACTGGAAAAGCATGAAGGTGCCCGAAACACTTGCACTAAGTGTAATGTGATGGGGACACACGAAGAAATGGAGCTTGCACAGACAAGGCCACGTGTTCTGGTCAACCATGGCCACCACAGCTTCATTCTGAGGGAGGACAGACACTGACAGTTTGTGGCTCCACCTCAGCGACTGGAACCACCTGCGTGAAACACCCTATGAGACTGTAACTACCTATAAGACTGATGCTACCTGTGTGTCTGAAACACTCTGTGAGACTGTAACTACCTGTGTGACTGAACTCTGTGAGACAGCAACTACCTGTGTGGATGAGACACCCTGTGAAACTGTAACTACCCATGCAGCTGAAATACCCTGTGAGGCTGTAACTACCTGTGTAGTGGAAACATCCTGTGAGACTGTAGCTACCCATATTACTGAAGTGCCCTGTGAGACTGTAGCTACTTGTGTGGCTGAAATGCCCTGTGAGACTGTAGCTACCTGTGTGGCTGAAATGCCCAGTGAGACTGTAGCTACCTGTGTGGCTGAAATGCCCTGTGAGACTGTAACTGCCTGTATGGCTGAAATGCCATGTGAGAATGTAGCTACATGTGTGGCTGAAATGTGCAGTGAGACTGTAGCTACCCGTGTGACTGAAATGCCCAGTGAGACTGTAGCTACCTGTGTGGCTGAAATGCCCTGTGAGACTGTAGCTACCTGTGTGGCTGAAATGCCCTGTGAGAATGTAGCTACCTGTGTGGCTGAAATGCCCTGTGAGACTGTAGCTACCTGTGTGGTGGAAACATCCTGTGAGACTGTAGCTACCTGTGTGGCTGAAATGTCCTGTGAGACTGTAGCTACCTGTGTGGTGGAAACATCCTGTGAGACTGTAGCTACCTGTGTGGCTGAAATCCCCTGTGAGACTATAGCTACCTGTGTGGCTGAAATGCCCTGTGAGACTGTAGCTACCTGTGTGGTGGAAACATCCTGTGAGACTGTAGCTACCTGTGTGGCTGAAATGCCCTGTGAGACTGTAGCTCTACCTGTGTGGCTGAAATGCCCTGTGATACTGTAGCTACCTGTGTGGTGGAAACATCCTGTGAGACTGTAGCTACCCGTGTGGCTGAAATGCCCTGTGAGACTTTAGCTACCTGTGTGACTGAAATGCCCTGTGTGACTGTAGCTACCCGTGTGGCTGAAATGCCCTGTGAGATTGTAACTACCTGTGTGACTGAAATGCCCTGTGTGACTGTAACTCCCTGTGTGGCTGAAACACCCTGTGTGACTGTAACTATCTCTGTGGCTGAAGCGTGCTGTGCAAATGAAATGTCCTGTGTGACTGAAATGGCCTCTGAAATTGTAATTTCCTGTGTGACTAAAACTATCTGTGCAATTGAAATGGCCTGTATGGTTGTAACTCCCTGTGCCACCATAACTTGCTAGGTCTCCTTTTGCTTGTCTCTAACTTGAAGGCCTTGGAGTAAATGATCTGACATTCTTTAATGGAGGAGTCACCCCACTACCATGTCTCTTTCCCTCTCTGTGTGAGTGTGAAGCATTTAATCTGCTTTTAGTGGAGACCATTCCTGAAAGAAATATTTGCATGAGAGTTACAAAATCTTTGGTCTCAGACTTGAGTATCCCCCCTTTTTTTTCAGGATCTCACTTTGTCACCCAGGCTGGAGTGGAGTGACATGATCATGGCTCACAGCAGCCTCAACTTCCCAGGTTCAAGCGATTCTCCTTCCTCAGCCCCCTAAGCATCTTGGACTACAGGCATGTGCCACCATGCCTGGCTAATTTTTTTGCATTTTTTTGTAGAGACAGGATTTTATCATGTTGCCCAGGTTGGCCTCAAACTCCTGGGCTCAAGTAATCTGCCTCAGCCTCCCAAAGTGCTGGGATGTTACCCACTTTTCAATGGACCTTTCTTTGGTAACATTTAAGTGAAAAAGTATTAATGCATATTTATGCTAATAATCAGATAAAAAGAAAACAACACCCACAGCTGAAGGGCATGGAAATATAAATTTCTGCTTAGGTTTCCAAGGGGCTGATCCTTGTGAGGAGATTGGAAAGTCTGAGTTGGGGCATTTGATTCCAGGAGGAGAAGGAAAACCCAGGAGAGCTTATTAAATGCGCCATTTCAAACAAAGTAATGACAAAATGACCTTCAGGCAAAGAAGAAAACACTGAAACACAATGAAAGGAGAAGAGCCCTATGGTTCACAAATTATTTTTTAATTTTTAAATTGAGGATATTTCTCCAAAGTATATCAGACTTTGGAATATTGGCTGGGGGCGGTTGGAGGAGACAAAACTACAAACAAGAAAGAGAAGTTTCAGGGTCAGCCGGCGTGAATTCTGCTCTCCAAACCTGACTAACTCGTGGAAAAGGGACAGAAGCACACGGGCACACGGAGGCGGTCAAAATGGGAAGGAGAAAGGGTCAGAGAAGCCAAGTTGTGGAAGCTGGGAGGTCAGTGGAGATGCCACAGGCTTCGTGGTCCTGAGACAAGTACACCTGGTACGGCAATGGCTACCCGAGAGGTGGGGAAAGCCAGCAGCACTAGAGTGTCCTGGAGGAAGGATGAAGGGAGGGTGGCTGATGTAAGGAGGTTTGCGGAAGCAATCTGAGAGCAGGTAAATCCCTCGGTACCGCAGCCACCTCCACACGCCTGCCTCCCTGCTAGTGGGGCTGAACTCCGGAGGCTTTTTCTCTCAGCAGAGTCCCTGGAACACGGCTCTAGGCATAGTTGTATTATACTCAAAGCAAGGGGCCTCACTGAGTGTATGGTTTAAAATATTCCTGTAATTTAGTGAGGAGCATGTGTCAAAACTCATTTCAAACTTTCTCTAAGGAAAGAAACCTGAGACAAGCCTACGGAAGTACTAACCCGTGCTAGGAACATTTTAATGAAAAAGGCTAAGTGAGATCTGTCTCTCTCAGCCTGACTATATGGTAAAGAACGTCTTGTTAGAAATCATTAATCCTGCTGACAGACTGAGGGGTGAGAAGCCAGTGTCCTGGAAGAGATCTCAACTGCATTAAACTTTATCAGCTAACTGCTTAAACATTTGATCAGGAATTAACATTTCTTCTAAGAGGGAGGTTGCAAATTATACCACATGAAAAGTTCTGTCCTAGACCAGGTTTGATTTTTTCGTGGGAAACCTGGCCAGCTAACCAGTTCAAGAGGTACTGAGGCAGCAGGCAGGGCTTGACTCTGGAGCCAGGGCTCAGACAGGGGACCGAATGAGGACTTGCTAAACCAGGGATGGAGTGGAAGCTGCTTCCCGTAAGACAGGCCCAACAGCGTGCCAAGTCAGTTTACCATCGCCATGGCAATACCCAGGAGTTACTGTCCCTTTCCATGCAATGACCCAATGACTCAAAAGTTACTACCCCTTCCCTAGGACTTTCTGCATAAACCGCCCCTTAACTCACATGTTATTAAAAGTGGGTATAAATGTGATTGCCAGACTGCCCCGAGCTGCTCCTCTGTGCCTATGGGGTAGCCCTGCCCTGCAGAAGCAGTCACAGAGCATGACGCACACTGCTGCCTCAGTAAAGCTCTTTTCTTGTACCTCTGGCTTGCCTTTGAATTCCTTCCTGGACAAAGCCAAGGACCCTTGCAGGCTGAGCCCCACGACAGGGCTCACCTGCTCTGCATCAGTACAACCAGAAAATTGCCATTGGAGTTTTCCTGAAAGCAGATACGATATTGGATTGAAGAAACCACAACAAGATGCTAAAGACATTTTTGCAGAATCAAAGCATGATCTCGATCAATAAAAACAAGGTAGGAGAAATGAGAAAAAATAAAGTCATGAAGAGGGCTCTGGGAAGATGGCAGAGGGGGAAGCACCAGGAATCCATCTCCCCACCTAGACAACTGTTGCCCTGGCGGGATCTGTCTGATGTAGCTGTTTTGGAACCCTGGAGTCTACTCAAAGGCTTTCAACTTCCAGAGGAAGACTTGGATGTTCAGCTCTCAGCTTGGCAGCCACCCCCACCTTACCCTTCAATCGCAGAGCTGCCAGCCACGCATGAATCCCAGTCAAAATGTGGGACATGTAATTTTTAAAACATTTTTCTCTCTTTCTTTTCATCTCTTCATCATTTGCTCTACTTTTGGCACATGTTGCACTACAAGATTTTATTTTTTAAGCTTTCTATTACTTTTTAAGAGAATTCTTTCCTGCAGCTCATCCTTCTGTTCCCACACGCCCACTCCCAGGACGCTGGAGCCGTGAGACTCAGCCTGCTGCTCTCTGATCACTATAGCTCTGCAGGACTCATGGCTAGGTCAGCCTCTACAGAGGAAAGAGCTGACTACTTGGTCTTTTCTGAGTATTCAAAGCCTCTCTCTGTTCTTATCCTTGTCCTTATTATTTCAAAGAATTTATTTATTTATTTATTTATTTATTTTTTGAGACAGAGTCTCGCTCAGTCGCCCAGGCTGGAGTGCAGTGGCGCATGGTCTCTGCTCACTGCAAGCTCCACCTCCCAGGTTCACACCATTCTCCTGCCTCAGCCTCCCAAGTAGCTGGGACTACAGGTGCCCGCCCCCACGCCTGGCTAATTTTTTTTTTTTTTTTTGTATTTTTAGTAGAGACGAGGTTTCACCGTGTTAGCCAGTATGGTCTCGATCTCCTGCCTCGGCCTCTCAACGTGCTGGGATTACAGGCGTGAGCCCCCGCACCCAGCTGAATTTAATTTTTATTCCTTTTATTGATGCTATGATACATCATCCAATAAAAAGCCCAAAGGAACAAATATGCAAAGAGTGTGCATCCAGTGCACAACTTCCCCAGCCACACTGTTCCTCTGTCCACAAGGCACAGAGTCTTTCCGGAATATTCCATCTATACGTAAACAACGTGGCTGTATCCTGATAGCTTTGCGTTTTCATCTTCACTGCTGCCTACAGGGATCAGGGAGACCTCGCCCACATGAGGCATCTCATGTCTGTGTAGCCACTCAGATTACGAACATGTTTTGTGTTTCCCTTTGGTTTCAGTCATTTGCCATCATCTTTGTGAACCTCACCAATAAAACAATCAAACAGAAGGTGCTTTTGACTTCTGCCATGTCTGGTTGTTCAGCTGCAGGGTGGCCATTGATACAGAGCCCTGCACACTCCACAACCTCAGATATTAGAACTACTCCCATCGGTCTTGCGTGCCCTTCATTCTTGCTGGTCAGCAGTCATTTCCGGGTCCCCGTTAACCATCCTTCTGGAAACTTCTTTGACTGTACTGTTGGTTATCCTGTTGCCTGAGTCCCATGTATTTATTTTTGTTCATTTATTGACCTTATTTGGTGGAACCTGTTTCCATTACCTGAAGAAAGTGTCTGAAAACATGCTTTTCTTCTACCTTCCTCCTCAATAGATAGTTTGGCTGGGAATAGAATTTTAGATTAAAAAACAGTTTTCCTTTGGAACTTTGAAAGTATTGTTTCTTTGCAATCTACCTCCCAATGTTGTTGCTGGGAAAAAAAGAAAGCTAAATTCTAATTCCCGTCCCTTTCTTGCGACCTGTGGATGCTGTCGCTGCTGTTGTTTTCTTTTCTTTCAGAAAGCTTGTAGGATCTTACTTCATCCTCATCATTTTGAAATGTCAGTGATTTGGGTTGATATGAAACTATACTCATTGATTGTTTTGGGCATAGTTTGGGCTTCAATCTAGAAACTCATGTACTTCAGTTCTAGGGAATTATTAAAAATTCTTATTAAAATTCTTACACTGATGTTTTCTCTTCTCTATTTCCTCAATTTCTTTTTGGAAATCAGGACATTTATTAAGAATGTGAAGTAAGGATGGATGTGAGTGAAAAGTATCCAATAAAACCCCACTACAAGCATATAGCTTTTGGACATTTTTCCATGTATAGGTAAATATTTATTTTCCAGAATGAGATTATAAAAAAGATTCTTTTTGTGATTGTCTTTCTTAGCTTGTGAGTATATGCTCAACTTTACTGGGGAATATTTTAATGCTAATACAAACATGCCATTATCATTAGAAAATGTTCATTATATTCTGATATATTATCATACAGTGAAAACTTCTAAAGGTGACTTCATTCAATAACAATTTTTTCCCAGTTAGAAACTTCATGGACAAAACAAGTCAGATAAGTCGTAAATGAGGGACACGTATAAAAATAATTCATAAACAATCACACAATGCTCAAGGGGTAAACATATCCCAAACTAAGTGCTGAACAGTTCAATGTAGGGATGGTGATATACAGAAAGGTCATATTTTCACTTCTAATTGGCCTTATATGGAAGTAGGTGTTTGAAATTGAAAAACGCAATAATACATATGGCACAGGTTCTGGAAAAGAAGAAGCAAACAGAAACATTTGACTTCTATTTAGGAAAGCTTGTTCCAGAAATTATGTCCTCCAAAGTAGTAAGAAATTATGTGTTCATGAGTCCAAACTGGGCTACTTCTGTAGGTGCTAAGTAAATGCTTGTTAAAAGAAATTCTTAAAAAAGAAATGTAGATGAGTTTGCTGGGGCTGCTGCCACAAATACCATTGTCTGAGTGGCTTAAACAATAGGAATTTCTTTTCTCACCATTCTGGAAGATAGATGTCTGAGATCCAGGTGTGGGCAGGTTGGTTTCTCCGGAGGTCTCTCTCCTTGGCTTGTGAATGGCGTCTTCTCCCTGTGTCCTTGCCTGGTCTTCCCTCTGTGCTTGTCTGTGTCCTCATCTCCTCTTCTGATGAGGACACTAGGCGTACTGGATCAGGGTCCACCCTAATGATCTCATTTTAACTTAATTACCTCTCGAAAGGCATTCACATTCTGAAGCACAGGACGTTAGGACTTCAACATAGGAATTTTGAGGGATGCAGTTCACCTCATGACACAATGAATGAATTATGAAACCGTGAGAAAAGTCAGAGGGGGAAGAAAACTCCTAGAAAGCTATTAACAAACTGAGCATTTCTCATACAAATGATTTTGCATTCCATGGTTTGATGAGATGGGGAGATATGTTCAGAAGGGGTGGCTTGTCCCACCTGGGGTTTCCTGAACCAAGCAAACCTAAGGGGGACTCTTGGCGACATTTGCCAAGCCCTGTGTCTGTGTGTGGAAGACCTGCCTGACTACACAGACCACAGAACCGTGCCTCATGACCCCTCTCGGCTGATAATGTGTTCAGGCCAGGCAAAATCAATAGACTTACATGTCTTGCCCCCGCAAGCTCCATTCTGTATTTAGGCAACAGAAAATTGTCTTCGCCCTCACTCGACCATTATGTCATGTGAAACAACAGCTTACTTGAACTTGGCTCCTATCAGCTAATGGGGCACGTATTTCCTGGTCCCCGACCCCCGCCCTCACCAGCCACCACAGACCTGCCACGCAACTGTTCCCAAACATGTCTGTGTCTTGGAATCACGTGGGTGTTTAAAGAGTCTGCTGCCTGCCTCTCCCAGCCCAGACATCCTGCTTCAATTAGTCTGTGGTTGTGGCCTGGCCACGGGGATATTTTTAAAGCTCCCTAGGTGATTCCAATGAGTTTGGGAACCATATCTCAGGCGAGTCTACATGAACTCTCTGCCATACACTCTACAGCACTTACTTTGTGACCAGCACTGCCCTAGTAATGACTGGTTACTGGACTGTCCTCCCCACTGCACTGTAAGTTCTTTCAGGGCAGGAATGTCAGCTGCATTCTTCACTTTGAGGTACCCAGAGCCCAAACTGCACTTCTATAAGATATGAGGGTGATTACGATAAACACGTTTGTTCCCAGCCTCATCTCTTCCAGGTGCAGGAGGTAGATCTAGTCCCAAGTGGCATGACAGACTTCAAGGCCTCAAATCTTCACCCTGTTACATTCCACTTTTTAAAAAATATAGGGCCAGGCATGGTGACTCATGCCTGTAATCCCAGCACTTTGGGAGGCTGAGGTGGGAGAATAACTTGAAGCCAGGAGTTCAAGACCAGCCTGGGCAAGATAGCCAGATCCCATCTCTATCAAAAAACTTTTAAAAACTTAGCCAGATGTGGTGGTACATGTCTGTAGTCACAGCTGCTTGGTGGCTAAGATGAAAGGACCACTTAAGTCCAGGAGTTTGAGGTAGCAGTTAGCTATGATCATGTCGTTGTACTTCAGCCTGGGCAACAGAGCAAGACCCCAACTTAAAAAAAAAATTAGTTAATAATTTAAAGTTGGCTGACCAGTATTTTGGTATGCTTAGCAGGAGGGAAATGCCATGAAATTAAGGAACTTTGAGATCTTTGGATATTTGGTGAAAATCTCAATCATCCTGGACTGTGGAACTCTAATTTCTCAGCTGAACTCTCAGTGTATTTTTGGCATATAGATTAATTTTTCAGTATAAATTTATACATACATAAACAGATGTATTTGAAATTTATATTAGAAACCTCAAGATTCATCAATTAATACATCTATGATGAATGTCTATTAGAAATGAAAACGTTTTAGATTGCAGCTGGGACTATTATAGTTCTTTTCTATTTTTAAAATTTTTTAAATTATTTAAAATGTTTTAAATAAGAAATGAATCCACTAAATAATCCACAAAGAAAGCCGTCTCTCTTAAAGGTTCCCATGTTCATAAAACTCCCGAAATGTGTAATTTTTCTTTGGTAATTTAATGTCTGCTGTCTTTGTCCATCTAACTTATTTGTGATTAATCATAGATTTATTTTATTATTTTAATAATTTTTGGGGAACAGGTGGTGTTTGGCTACCTGGATTTCTTTAGGTGTGATTTCTGAGATGTTGATGCACTCATCACTCGAGCAGTGTATACCGCACCCTATTTGTAGTCTTTTATCACTCAACTCCCTCCCACCCTTTCCCCAAAGTCCCCAGAGTCCATTATATCATTCTTATGCCTTTGCGTCCTCATAATTTAGCCCCTACTTATAAGTGAGAACATACAATGTTTGATTTTCCATTCCTGAGTTAATTCACTTAGAATAATGGTCACCAAGTCCAACTAGGTTGCTGCAAATGCCATTATTTTGTTCCTTTTTAAGGCTGGCTAATACTCTATGGGGTATATATACACATATATGTATATATTATATTTATATATCTACATATATGTATATATTATATTTATACTTATTTATAATTATATATGTATATATAATATATAATAGACAATATATAAATATGTAGTGTATAATATATACTATATATACATATATAGTATATATTATATTTATGTATATATAATATATATCACATTTTCTTTATTGACTTGTTGGTTGATGGGCATTTAGGCTGGTTCCATATCTTTGCATTTGCGAATTTTGCTGCTGTAAACATGCATGTTCAAGTGTCTTTTTCCTATAATGACTTCTGTTCCTCAGAGTAGATAACCAGTGCTGGGGTTGCTGGATCAAACAGTAGTTCTACTTTCAGTTCTTTAAGGAATCTCCACACTGGTTTCCATAGTGGTGGTACTAGTTTGCATTCCCATCAGCAGTGTAGAAGTGCTCCCTGTTCACCACATCCATGCTGACATCTATTATTTTTTGATTTTTCAATTATGGCCATTCTTGCAGGAGTAAGGTGGTATTGCATTGTGGTTTTGATTTGCATTTCTCTGATAATTAGTGATGTTGAGCATTTTTTTCATATGCCTCTTGGCCATTTGTGTATCTTCCCTTGAGAATTGTCTATTCATGTCCTTAACCCACTTTTTGATGGGATTATTTGTTTTTTCTTCCTGATTTGTTTGAGTTCTTTGTAGATTCTGGATATTAGTCCTTTGTTGAATGCATGATTTGTGAATATTTTCTTCCACTCTGTGTGTTGTCTGTTTACTCTGCTGATTATTTCTTTTGCTGTGAAGAAGTTTTTAGTTTAATTAAGTCCCATCTATTTATCTTTGTTTTTGTTGCATTTGCTTTTGGGTTCTTGGTCACAAACACTTTGCCTAGGCCAATGTCTAGAAGAGTTTTGTTTTTCTGATTTTGTGTTCTAGAATTTTTATAGTTTCAGGTCTTAGATTTAAGTCTCTTATCCACCTTGAGTTAATTTTTGCATAAGGTGAGAGATGAGGATCCAGTTTCATTCTTCTACATGTGACTTGCCAGTTATCCCAGCACCATTTGTTGGATAGGGTGTCCTTTTCCCACTTTATGTTTCTGTTTGCTTTGTTCAATATCAGTTGGCTATAAGTATTTGGCTTCATTTCTGGGTTCTCTATTTTGTTCCATTGGTCTACATGCCTGTTTTTATACCAGTGCCATGCTGTTTTGGTAACTATAGCCTTGTAGCATAGTTTAAAGTCAGGTAATGTGATGCCTCCAGATTTGTTATTTTTGCTGAGTCTTGCTTTGGCTATGTGGGCTCTGTTTTTGTTTTATATGAATTTTAGGATTGTTTTTTGTAGTTCTATGAAGAACGATGATAGTTTTTTGATGGGAATTGCTTGAATTTATAGATTGCTTTTGGCAGTATGATCATTTTCACAATATAGATTCTTCCCATCCTGAGCATGGGATGTCTTTCCATTTGTTTGTGTTGTCTATGATTTCTTTCAGCAGTGCTTTGTAGTTTGCCTTGTAGACATCTTTTACCTCCTTGGTTAGGTATATTCCCAAGTATTTTATTTTTTGTAGTTTTGTAAAAGGAGTTCCATAACTTTTGTAAAAGGGGGCTTGTAGCTTTTGATAAAGGGGTTGAGTTTTTGATTTGGTTCTCAGCTTGGTCACTGTTGGTGTATAGAAGTGCTACTGATTTGTGTACATTGATTTTGTATCCTGAAGCTTTACTGAACTCATTTATCAGATCTAGGACCTTTTTGCATGAGTCTTTAGGGTTTTCTAGGTATATGATCATATCATCAGCAAACAGCAACAGTTTGACTTCCTATTTATCAATTTGGATGCCCCTTATTTCTTTCTTTTGTCTGATTGCTCTGGCTAGAACTTCAAACAAGTAGAAAAAAGAACTTCAAAGAAGTTCTAGAATGATTTAGGGAGAGTTCCATCTTTCTCTATCTTTTGGAGTAGTTTCAGTAGCATTGGTACCAATTCTTCTTTGAATGCCTGATAGAATTCAGCCATGAATCCATCTGGTCCTGGACTTTTTTCCTTGGCAATTTTTTAAAATTCCTGTTTCAATCTTGCCACTTGTTATTGGTCTGTTCAGAGTTTTTGTTTCTTTCTGGCTTAATCTACCAGGGTTGTATATTTCCAGGAATTTATCCATCTATTCTAGGTTTTCTAGTTTGTGCACATAAGTGTGTTCATGGTAGCCTTGAAGGAGCTTTTGTATTTATGTAGTATTGAATGTAATATCTCCAATTTCATTTCTAATTGAGCTTATTTGGATCTTGTCTCTTCTTTTCTTGGTTAAACTCACTAATGGTCTATTGATTTTATCTTTTCAAATAACAAACTTTTTGTTTCATTTATCTTTTTTTTTTGTTTCAATTTCATTTAGTTCTGCCCTGATCTTTGTTATTTCTTTTCTTCTGCTAGATTTGGGTTTGGTTTGTTCTTATTCCTCTAGTTCCTTGAGGTGTGAGCTTAGATTGTCTATTTGTTCTATTTCAGACTTTTTGATGTGGGCATTTAATGCCACCAACTTTCCTCTTAGAATTGCTTTTGCTGTATCCCAAAGGTTTTGATTAGTTGTGTCATTATTATCATTCAGTTTAAAGAATTTTCAAATTTCTTTCTTGATTTCATTGCTGACTCAAGGATCATTCAAGAGTATATTATTTAATTTCAATGTATTTGTATAGTTTTGGAGATTCCTTTTGGAGTTAATATCCAGTTTTATTGCACTGTGGTCTGAGAGAGTGCTTGAGTAATTTCAATTTTCTTAAATTCATTGAGGCTTGTTTTGTGGCCTAACATATTGTCTATCTTGGAGAATGTTCCAAGTGATGATAAAAAGAATGTATGTTCTGCAGTTGTTGGGTAGAATGTTCTGTAAATATTTGTTAAGTCCATTTGTTTTAGGGTGTAGTTTAAGTCCATTGTTTCTTTGTTGACTTTCTGTCTTGATGACCTGTCTAGTGCTGTCAGTGGAGTATTGAAGTCCCCCACTATTATTGTGTTGCTATCTCATTTCCTAGGTCTAGTGGAGCTTCAGTGTTAGGTGCATATATATTTAGGATTGTGATATTTTCCTGTTGAACTAATCTTTTTATCATTATATAATATCCCTCTTTGTCTTTATTTTTTTTTTTAACTGTTGTGGCCTTAAAGTCCTCTCTGTCTGATGTAAGAATAGCTACTCCTGCTTGCTTTTGGTGTCCATTTGCATGGAATGTCTTTTTCCACCCCTTTACCTTAAGTTTATGTGAGTCCTTATGTGTTAGGTGAGCCTCTTGAAGACAGTAGACACTTGGTTGGTGGATTGTTATCCATTCTGCCATTCTGTGTCTTTTAAGTGGAGTTCTTAGGCCATTTACATTCAATGTTAGTATTGAGATGTGAGGTACTGTTCTACTCATCATACTAGTTGTTGACTGAGTAACTTGTTTCTTTTTCATTGTGTTATTATATTATAGGTCCTGTGAGATTTATGTTTTAAGAAGGTTCTATTTTGGTGTATTTTGTGGTTTTGTTTCAAGATTTAGGACTCCTTTTAAGCATTTCTTGTAGTGCTGGCTCGATTGTGGTGAACTCTCTGAGCATTTGTCTGAAAACCTCTCCTTCATTTATGAAGCTTAGTTTTGCTGGATACAAAATTCTTGACTGATAATTATTTTGTTTAAGGAAGCCAAAGATAGGATTCCAGTCCCTTCTGGCTGGCATGGTTTCTGCTGAAAAATTTGCTGTTAATCAGATGGGTTTTCCTTTATAGGTGACCTGATGTTTTAGCCTCACAGCTCTTAAGATTCTTTCCTTTGTCTTGACTTTAGATAACCTGATTACTATGTGCCTAGGTGATGATCCTTTTGCGATGAATTTCCTGGGTGTTCTTTGAGCTGCTTGTATTTGTATGTCTAGAATTCTAGCAAGACCAGGGAAGTTTTCCTTGATTATTACCTCAAGTAAGTTTTCCAAACTTTTAGATTTCTCTTCTTCCTCAGGATCATCAGTTATTGTTATGTTTGGTCATTTAACATAATCCCAAACTTCTTGGAGGCTTTTTTCATTAAAAAAATTTTTTTCTTTGTCTTTGTCAGATTGGGTTAGTTCAAAAGCCATGTCTTCAAGCTCTGAAGTTCTTTCTTCTACTCATTTGATTCTATTGTTGAATCTTTTCAGTGTATTCTGCATTTCTCTAAGCATGTCTTTCATTTCCAGAAGTTATGATTCTCTTTTCCTTATGATATCTATTTCTCTGGATACTTTTTCTTCCATATCCAGTATTGCTTTTTAAATTTTCTTTAAGTTGCTTTTCACCTTTCCTTGGTGCCTCCTTGAGTAGCTTAATAATCAACCTCCTGAATTCTTTTCCTGGCAATTTGGAGATTTCTTCTTGGTTTGGGTTCATTGCTGGAGAGCTAGTGTGATCTTTTGGGATGTTACAGAACCTTGTTTTGTCACATTATCATAATTAGTTTTCTGGTTCCTTCCCATTTGGGTAGACTTTCAGTGGAATGATCTGAAACTCAAGGGTTGCTTTTCAGATTATTTTGTCCCATGGGGTGATCCCTTGATGTGGTGCTCTCCCCCTTCCTCTAGGGACAAGGCTTCCCAAAAGCCAGACTGCAGCGATTGTTATTGTCCTCTGGATCTGGCCACCCAGTGGGTCTACTGGGCTCCAGGCTGGTGCTGGGGAAGGTCTGCAAAAAGGTAAGTCCAGGAAGGGCTTCCCTTGGCTCAAGCTGGAGATCAGGAGTGCCTACAGGACTCTTCCTACTGCTTTTTCTACTCTTATATTTTGCTGGGCTCGCTAAATCCATTTCAGCTTTAAGTAAGGGGTTAAATCCTTCCCCATGATCTGGATTTTCAGGTTCCACATTGGGGAAGTATGTTCAGAGGCCAACTTTTCCCCTTCTCACACTTGGGGAACTCAGAGTTTTTTGACTGTCTCACAGTGTCTGCAATGGCAAGCTGCTTTTTTCAAAGGGTCTTTGAATTCTTTTGGTTTTCTTTGGTTTTCCTGTGGTGGGTCTTGGAGCAAAAGTTCACAGTGTGAGTCTCCAAACACTCTTCTGATCATCTAAGTGGGAGCTGCACATTAGTTCTGTCTCCTATCCACCATTTTTTCCTAAAACCCTATTATGGTTCTTATCTGCAAAATTTCTTGTGGGTATAAAAGAAATAATGCATCTGATTTACTTAGCACAGTTCCTGCTTTTATGGTAAGAGTAAAAGGAATTCTAACCAAGTTACATGTCTAAATCGAATACAATTTTACACGGACCTTTGTGAAAACCCTGCCTCCTCTCTGTCCACACCAACTTCCTCCACTCAGAGGACTTAGCAGGTGCTTCTGTTTCCTCCAGGAGGTGTTATGGATCCCTTTTTGTTACTCTAAGTTAACAGGGTATGCACAGTCCTTTGCATTCAATTGTAAATGGGCCTGGTGCTCTTTGGGGATTAGCTCTATTTCTTTTGTGGTCTATTTAAAGTTTCTCCTTTTCTAAAGTTAGTTTTGGCATTTCATATGTTCCAGGAGAATCATCCATTCCAGTTTGTTACATTTTCCAAATTTATTTGCATAAAGTTAAGCAAAGTTATGTTTTATAATTTTCTAAGAAATATTCCATTTATTCTTTAAAAAATAATTCCATTCCTAGAACATGTTACACAATGTGACAGATATAAAATTATATACTCTACAAAAATCAGTCTCCTTCTAACATTGTTCCTCAACCACTTAAGAATCCTTCATGGGAGTCGTCACTATAAACAGCTCATTTTGTAAGCTGACAAGAATGTTCAATTCAGCTGGCTTGCAATATCCCTGTGAGTACAGTTGTAATATCATATTCTGTGTCACAGATAAGTATAGTTGTAATATCATATTCTGTGTCACAGGTAAGTACAGTTGTAATATCATATTCTGTGTCACAGGTAAGTACAGTTGTAATATCATATTCTGTGTCACAGGTAAGTACAGTTGTAATGTCATATTATTCTGTGTCACAGGTAAGTACAGTTGTAATATCATATTCTGTGTCGCAGGGGTAAAAGTACCTGATTGTAATGTCCGTAATTCATTAATCCGCAGGTAGAAATTACCGAGTTGTAATATCATATTCTGTGTCACAGGTAAGTACAGTTGTAATATCACATTCTGTGTCACAGGTAAGTACAGTTGTAATATCATCATATTCTGTGTCACAGGTAAGCACAGTCAATATATCATCATATTCTGTGTCACAGGTGAGCACAGTTATAATATCATCATATTCTGTCACAGGTGAGTACAGTTGTGACGTCATGTTCACCAATGTCACAGGTGAATTACAGTTGTAACGTCATGTTCTGTGTCACAGGTGAGTACAGTTGTAGCGATCATGTTCTGTGTCACGGGTAGGGTACAGTTGTAACGTCATGTTCTGTGTCTGGTGAATTACAGTTGTAGCGTCATGTTCTGTGTCACAGGTGAGTACAGTTATAACGTCATGTTCTGTGTCACAGGTGAGTACAGTTGTAACGTCATGTTCTGTGTCACAGGTGAGTACAGTTGTAACGTCATGTTCTGTGTCACAGGTGAGTACAGTTGTAACGTCATGTTCTGTGTCACAGGTGGTACAGTTGTAGCGTCATGTTCTGTGTCTGAGTGAGTACGGTTAATAGCGTCGTGTTCTGTGTCACAGGTGAGTACAGTTGTAACGTCATGTTCTGTGTCACAGGTGAGTACAGTTGTAACGTCATGTTCTGTGTCACAGGTGAGTACTGGTTAATAGCGTCATGTTCTGTGTCTGGTGAGTACAGTTGTAACGTCATGTTTCACAGGTGAGGTATTAGCCAACGTCATGTTCTGTGTCACGGGTGAGTACAGTTGTAATGTCATGTTCTGTGTCACAGGTGAGTGCAGTCGTAATGTCATGTTCTGTGTCACAGGTAAGTACAGTCGTAATATCATATTCTGTGTCACAGGTTTGAATTCAGAAAATATAGCCATTTCATTGTTCACTCTTAAGTTGCTAATTCTCAAAGCAATTGCATGTCCACTTTGCCCTGTAAAAATTCAAGTTATACACCAATTGTTTTATATTTCCCAAGTCCTTTTCCCCAAGGTCACCAGCAACTTGAGGGCTTCTAATTAAAGACCGAAGCTCAGATGGCAATTCAGGGAAATTAAGAACTTTGCTCGACTCTATGCAAATAAATTTGGAAAATGTAATAAACTGGAATGGATGATTCTCCTGGAACATATGAAATGCCAAAACTAACTTTAGAAAAGAAGAAACTTTAAATAGACCACAAAAGAAATAGAGCAAATCTCCAAAGGGCACCAGGCCCATTTACAATCGAATGCAAAGAATTATGTGTACAGTTCCTAAATGTCATTATGTTGAATATGCTCAATTGTACCTTGTACTAAAAGTTTGGAAAAGTCAAGGCACTTTCACGCTGTGTCCCGTTTTGGAGTTGTGAGCTGCATCCCCTGAGTGGTTTTGCTTGGTTGGGTGAAACGCCAACACAGAGGACCTGTGGATGGGCACCCTGGCAGAACACAGGTGGGAGACAGCACTATGAGTAGGATATGTGGGGTAAACAGCCACAAGAGCAGGCTTGTCTGTCTTTTGCACTTATGGAAAATATACAAATGATACTTAAATGGATACAACACTGAAGGAAAGACACTTAAAAAAAGATTTGTAACTAACAGCATGGCAGAATTATTTGTTTTTGTTAATCCTTTGGCCAAACAAATGTTTAACAAGGGTTTAATATTGAAAAACAGAAGAAAAAGCCAGCAGAGAAGAATGAAGCACTAAAACGATGTTCCCTAGCATTAGTGGGAGTTAGGATATAATATTTCCTGCTTACGAGTACTTGGCACACACTATTATATAATAAATGCCTCTGACCAGGGATTCCAAACTGTCAACATGCAGGAAGATTGAGAGTCAAAGACTTGAAGGATGATTTGTTACAATTGAATACAGTTTAATAAATTCAAACTAGAGTAGAGAAATGGGAGAAGTGGGCAGTGAAGGCTGGGAAGAGAGTGGAAGTGATCTCCTTAGTTTTTGGTCAGTTACCAGAGGCTTTGAATTCTTTTCTTCTGGCAGTGCCTCGGTGGAGTTAGTAATGCAGACGATTCCAGCAGTACCTTTCAGGCTCTTAGGATTGTCCTGCCTTTAGTTAATTGTTTTATAACTTGCTTGATTTCTTTTTTCTTACTGGGTGTGTTCTATGACAAATTTGGAAATGCATCAAATTGGTTTTTCTCTTCGCTTCTCAAAATTTTTGTTTAAAGGGATCCACTTTTACAGACAGCGTGGAGAAACTTTGCCATTCTGCGCCAGTTCTGGTGATCAGCCTTTTACAGCCTTTCTCATGCTTTTCTGGGAAGCTCCCTGCACGCCTCTTCTATGAGCTTCTTAGTGTCCAAAAGCGTCTTTGAGCACCCCACTTCTCACCGCCGGAATGAGAAGTTAAAGGTGCTCTGTACGCCTCTCGGCTTTTTTTTTTTTTTCCCCACAAAACATGTGTCCAGAGCTTTCCACTTGTCCATGTCACACATAAACCTGCTCTGCAAAATGCAGCAGAATCCTCTGAACATCTTGAATCTGGAGAGTTATCTGGAGGGCAGCTCTGCCGTGGACAAACCTCACAAACTTTGGTGCTCCCTATGGCTCTTCGACACCAAACCAAGTTCTCCAGAGCTCCGTATGTGAAGTGCCTATTTTCAAATTTTAGCCATTCATTTTTGAATATATTTGTATAATTTAAAAAGTTACTGAAGGATGTAGCAACAGAAAGTCTCTCTCCCACTCCTCTCCTCAGCCGCGTCCCTTCTATGTGCAAAATCCCATATTGCCCTTTGGATCCTGCATAAGTCACCAGAATGGCTTTGTAAGAGGCACTGAAATTCAGGGCTACTGTAGGAACCCAGGCATTCTTACAGCCATCATTCCCTACTGGTACACAGAAACACCTGCACAGCTTTAAGGCAGATACTCAGTTGCCACTGCATAGATTAAAACAGGCCTGAGCATGCCACGTAGAACTGTGGTAGAAAAGCCTTGCACCATCGTCCCAACATCTCCTGCAAACCCAGAAATCAAATTGGTGTAGAGTGTGTGATGTGCTGATGGACCATCCAAAGGCTGGCCACCAGAGGAGGGTTCTCAGTGTGTCCAGGTAGCCGCCGTTTACAGTGACCATCTGGAAGGTGGTCTTTCTTGCCGATCATGCAAACTGTATCCCAAAACTCTTTTTTTTTTTTTTTTTAATTTGAGACGGAGTCTCTCTCTTGTTGCCCAGGCTGGAGTGTAGTGGTACGATCTCGGCTCACTGCAAACTCTGCCTCCCAGGTTCAAATGATTCTCCTGCCTCAGCCTCCTGAGTAGCTGGGATTACAGGCGCCTGTCACCACGCCTGGCTAATTTTTGTACTTTTAGTAGAGACGGTGTTTCGCCATGTTGGCCAGGCTGGTCTCGAACTCCTGACCTCAGGTGATCCGCCCACCTCGCCTCCCAACTTGCTAGGATTACAGGGGGAATCACTATGCCCGAGCCAGGTTACTCTTAATACAAACATTTATGCCAGACATTCTTAATTTTGTAGCACAAATACTGTGTGCCAGGGACTGCCCACGTATTATTTTTAATCCTTACAACTACCCCATGAGGTTAAACATTCATATTTTTATTTTAGAAGTGAGGAGACTGAGGCGAGGAGAGAGAAACTCACTTGCTCAATCTCATACTGCCTGGAAACGGCAGACCTCAGAGTGAAACCCAAACCCGTCTGGTCGAAGTATGGCCCCTGCATGTCACCGGGCTGCTCTGCTCTTTACAAAGAGGCACTGGCTTAAAACGGGTGCAGCGGAGAAAAATGAAGAAGATTTAAATCCGAGAAGTAGTCATTCTAACAAAGATGACAGGAACTGGGAACTTTATGTGGAGGCCACAAAATGAAAGATAAGTAAGTAAAATATTTAGTGCCAGAGATGATGACCTGCCAGACTCAATCTCTGTGAAGACAGAATATGGTAAAAAGAGAATAACTTGGGGGGCCGAGGCAGTTGGATCACTTTAGGTGAGGAGTTTGAGACCAGCCTGGACAACATGGTAAAACCTTGTCTCTACTGAAAATACAAAAAAATTAGCTGAGTGTGGTGGCATGTGCCTATACTCCCAGCTGTTCCGGAGGCTGAGGCAAGAGAATCACGGGAACCCAGGAGGCAGAAGTTGCAGTGAGTTGAGATCACGCCACTGCACTCCAGCCTGGGTGACCGTCTCAAAAAACAGAAAAAAGAAAAAAAAGGGGGGGGGGATAACTTTCTGGGGAATTTAGTTAGCTATAAGAAAGAACCTCCTGTGGTTAGGCTGTGGACGCTCTATCCTTTGTCACCTTTAAGAACCATGTTTAGTTTAACTTTGGAGAGAAGCTGTACTATTGGGGGTGGGGGGAATGGGCTTGGCTGCAAACAGTGTTCATTATTAATCTTACTGAAAAGATGACTTTGGGCAGCATTTGTCATGTCTTGACATTCTCATCTGGAAAATTGAGAAAAATATGCAAGTAGGAAAAAGGATGATTTTGAGGGTAGAATAAAATCACAGAGGCGAGTGCCTGGTGTGGGATCAGTGTGCAATAAAGGCGAGCTCTCTGCCTTCTCATGTTGTAGAATAGTTTGCAGGACTTATTCAGATATCTCTTTCCTTTAAGAGTTAGTTCTAGATTTTGTGAAAAGAGAATGAGATTTTTGGCAAAAAAATAAATCGTAAAAAGAGAATACAAGGAATACAAAAACTGAAGGAAAATGTTAAAAAGTAATCTGTAAAAAGAAGATATAATGCATGCAAACTGAAAAGCTAGATGCCACAGACCAGTGACACTGTAGTCCCACTCACAGATGAGGGACAGAATCCTGCGACTTACTGGAAAGCCTACAGCTGGGCGTGTTCCCACCTCCCCCACATGGGTTTTGCCTGTGTGCGCAGGTGTCTGCATGCATCATGACTAGCAGTTTGAGCAGGAGTTTTTGACGTCCTCTTCCGTATCCTGATATCCCCCTGTCTATGACAGTTTATCTGGCTCTAACCAAGCTACAGTCACCCTAGTAACTTTACTTAATTCAATATTTTGGTGTTTTCTAAACACACAAAACATGTTCTGACAGTGAAGATTCATGATTCAGTGACTCTGCCCAAAGCCTCAGGCTAACTTCTGCATGTGGCACAAGCTTATGAAGACACCACTTAGGAGCAGGGTGGGGCTGGCAAGTAAAGTCTAATTGGGTATGCTTTATTGAATAGCTTCATTTTGTTTAAAAAGAGGGTTTTAGGCCAGATGATAATGGCAGTGATCTATTCAACTGACGTACAAAAGCGTTTCAGGCGGCATTAATAGATGTAAAGCATTTTGCATTCTGTATTGAGTGCACTGTTCTTACAGAGATGCAATCTTAAGCTCAGATTGGGTGCAGCTCTTCTTCTACTGGGATGTAAAGTACAACAGTTCGGTGCTTCAAATATATTGTGGCAGTAAAGTTTCTGAGTCTTATGAATATTTATATTTCACAGCCGTCATTTCAGTGTTTCCTGGGGTTTTAATTGTTTTACTTCTGGAGTGTTGAATAAACTCAAGCCATGCTCATTGCTGTGCAGAGTTAATCACTGCCAAAATACACCTCAGCATCACATGTCCCCTTGCCCCAGGGTGTTGCCAGAAACATTGAATGTCACCTGCAGACAGAAATAAGTTAAAAGTTTCTTTTTTTATTTTTATTTTTTTGTTTTTTACTTTAAGTTCTGGGATACACGTGCAGAATGTGCAGGTTTGTTACATAGGTATACATGTGCCGTGGTGGATTGCTGCACCCGTCAACCCGTCATCGAGGTTTTAAATCCCACATGCATTGGATATTTGTCCTAATGCTCTCCCTCCCCTCGCCCCCAACCCCTGACAGGCCCCGGTGTGTGATGTTCCCCTCCCTGTGTCCATGTGTGCTCATTGTTCAACTCCCACTTATGAGTGAGAACATGCGGTGTTTGGTTTTCTGTTCCTGTGTTAGTTTGCTGAGAAGGATGGTTTCCAGTGTCATCCATGTCCCTGCAAAGGACATAAACTCATTCTTTGTTTTATGGCTGCCTAGTATTCCATGGTGTGTATGTGGCACATTTTCTTTATCCAGTCTATCACTGATGGACATTTGGGTTGGTTCCAAGTGTTTACCATTGTAATTAGTACTGCAACAAACATACATGTTCATGTGTCTTTGTAGTAGAATGATTTATTCTTTTGGGTATATACCCATTAATGGGATTGCTGGATCAAATGGTATTTCTGGTTCTAGGTCTTTGAAGAATTGCCACACTGTCTTCCACAATGGTTGAACTAATTTACACTCCCAACAACAGTGTAAAAATGTTCCTATTTCTCCACATCCTCTCCAGCATCTGTTGTTTCCTGACTTTTTAATGATCACCATTCTAACTGGCATGAGATGGTATCTCATTGGGTTTTGATTTTCATTCCTCTAATGACCAGTCATGAGGGGCTTTTATTCATGTGTTTGTTTGCCTCATAAATGTCTTCTTTTGAGAAGTGTCTGTTGATATCCTTCACCTACTACTTGAGGGGTTGTTTTTTTTCTTGTAAATTTGTTTAATTTCCTGTAGATTCTAGATATTAGACCTTTGTCAAATGGATAGATTGCAAATTTTTTCTCCCATTCTGTAGATTCCCTGTTCACTCTAATGATAGCTTCTTTTGCTGTGCAGAAGCTTTTTAGTTTAATTAGATCCCATTTGTCAATTTTGGCTTTTGTTGCAAATGTTTTTGGTGTTTTAGTCATGAAGTCTTTGCCCATGTCTATGCCCTGAATGGTATTGCCTAAGTTTTCTTCTAGGGTTTTTATGGTTTTAGGGTTTACTTTTAAGTCTTTAATCCATCTTGAGGTAATTTTTGTATAAGGTATAAGGAAAGGGTCCAGTTTCTGTTTTCTGCATATGGTTAGCCAGTTTTCCCAGCACCATTTATTAAATAGGAAACTGTTTCCCCATTTCTGGTTTTTGTCAGGTTTGTTGAAGATCAGATGGTTTGTAAATGTGTGGTGTTATTTCTGAGGCCTCTGTTCTGTTCCACTGGTCTACCTATCTGTTTTGGTACCAGTACCATGCTGTTTTGGTTACTGTAGCCTTGTAGTGTAGTTTGAAGTCAGGTAGGGTGATGCCTCCAGCTTTGTTCTTTTTGCTTAGGATTCTCTTGGCTATATGGGCTCTCTCCTGGTTCCATATGAAATTTAAAGTAGTTTTTTCTAGTTCTGTGAAGAAAGTCAATGGTAGCTTGATGGGAATAGCATTGAATCTATAAATTACTTGGAGCAGTATGGCCATTTTCACAATATTGATTGTTCCTATCCATGAGCATGAAATTTTTTTCCATTTGTTGTGTCCTCTCTTATTTTCTTGAGCAGTGATTTGTAGTTCTCCTTGAAGAGATCCTTCGTGTCCCTTGTAAGTCGTATTCCTAGGTACTTTATTCTCTTTGCAGCAATTTTGAATGGGAGTTCACTCATGATTTGGCTCTCTGTTTGTCTATTATTGGTGTATAGGAATGCTTATAATTTTTGCACCTTGATTTTGTATCCTGAGTCTTTGCTGAAGTTACTTATCAGCTTAAGGAGTTTTTGGGCTGAGATGATGGGGTTTTCTAAATATACAATCATGTCATCTGCAAACAGAGACCATTTGACTTCCTCTCTTCCTATTTGAATACCCTTTATTTCTTTCTCTTGCCTGATTGTCCTGGCCAGAACTTCAACTTCTATGTTGAATAGGAGTGGTAAGAGAGGGCATCCTTGTCTTGTGCCAGTTTTCAAAGGGAATGCTTCCAGCTTTTGCCCATTCAGTATGATATTGGCTATGGGTTTGTCATAAATAGCTCGTATTATCTTGAGATATATTCCATCAATATCTAGTTTATTGAGAGTTTTTAGCATAAAGAGGTGTTGAATTTTATCGAAGGCCTTTTCTGCATCTGTTGAGATAATCATGTGGTTTTGGTCATTAGTTATGTTTATGTGATAGATTACATTTATTGATTTGTGAATGTTGAACCAGCCTTGCATCCCAGGGATGAAGCCAACTTGATCGTGGCGGATAAGCTTTTTGATGTGCTGCTGGATTCGGTTTGCCAGTATTTTACTGAGAATTTTCACATTGATGTTCATCAGGGATATTGGCCTGAAATTTTCTTTTTTTGCTGTGTTTCTGCCAGGTTTTGGTATCAGGATGATGCTGGCCTCATAAAATGAGTTAGGGAGGAGTCCCTCTTTTTCTATTGTTTGGAATAATTTCAGAAAGAATGGTACCAGCTTTTCTTTGTACCTCTGGTAGAGTTCGGCTGTGAATCTGTCTGGTCTTGGGCTTTTTTTTTTGCTGCGTAGACTATTAATTACTGCCTTAATTTCAGAACTTGTTATTGGTCTATTCATGGATTCGACTTCTTCCTGGTTTAGTCTTGGGAGGGTGTATGCCTTCAGGAATTTATCAATTTCTTCTAGATTTTCTAGTTTATTTGCAGAGAGGTGTTTATAGTCTTCTCTGTTTGTATTTCTGTGGGCTCAGTGGTGATATCGCCTTTATCATTTTTTATTGTGTCTACGTCCACACCTTACCACCTAGCATGACGTAGATGCTCCAAGTCTGACCATTGAATGAATAGAATTAAAACCAGCTGTCAACCTCTCAATCCCCTGCTAATAATCTGTTGCATTCCCCTTTTCAAAGAATTTACTCATTTTTGCAATTTTAATTAGTTCTTCCAAATTTTCCCCATTCCCATCTAAAATGACCTATGTGGATATTTGTGACAGGTTGGGTTCTCCACAACCAGGCTGCCTCAGGACAGTGGGGCCTCCAGGGAGGCAGACCTTGAAGGACCTGGCAGCTGGAGAGTGTGTGCCCTCATTCCCCACACTGGGCAGCAAATCCTTTCCTGAAGGGAGGTCTGGCAGAGCATCTCCGCTGCTATTACAGTATCTTACTTACTTTACACCTTCATCCAAGGCAGAACTGTAACTCTCTCTTGGGAACGCATAACTTTCCATCTGTTTTTCATGTCATATATAAGAATCCTTTGCAAACTAACGTCATGAAGACTTACTCCATGTTTTCTTTTACTATTTCTGTGGTTTTAGCTCTTAAATTTGGGTCGTTAATCCATTTTGAATTAATTTTTGCACATGGTTTGAGGTACAGGTCCAATTCCATTCTTCTGTATTGGCTATCCAGTTGTTCTATATCATTTTTTGGAAAGACTCTTCTTGCTCTCATTGAATGGTCTTGTGACAGTTGTCAGAAAATTTTTGACTATAGATTTATCAGTTTATTTCTGAACTCTCAATTCTACTGCATTGATCTACATGTCTACCTATGAATTGAGGAACAAAAAAAGATATAAGACATATAGAAAACAAAAAGCAACATGACATAAGTACCTTCTTTTCTTATCAGTAAATACTTTAAATGTGAATATACTAAACTCATCAGTTGATACTCTTTTATTTAGTATATTCACACTTAAAGTATTTACTGATGAGAAAAGAAGGTACTTCTGTCTTTAGAATAGGCAGAGATTGGCAGAATGAAAAAAATCCACATAATCCAACTATATGTTGTCTACAAGTGACTCACTTAAAATTCAAAGACACATACAGGTTGAAAGTGAATGAGTGAAGAAAATAAATTTTATGCAAAGAGTAACCAAAGGAGAGCTGGGATTGCTAGACTAATATCAAAACAAAAGAGACTTTAAGTCACATACTGTCACTGGAGGCATAAAAATTATATATTTATAAAAAGATAAGCCAAGCAAGGGTATACAGCAATTATGCAACAAGAAAGTCCCCAAGTATGTGAAACAAACATTGACACAATAGTAGAAAGGAATAGTTGGAGACTTTAACATCCCACCTTCAGTAATGGATAGAACAAATAGAGGATCAAAAAGAAATAGATAACTTGAACAATACTATAAACTAACAAACATATCAGTAAATTCTACCCAATAATACACACGCTACCCCAAATACACATTCTTCTCAAATGTGCATGGGACCTTCTCTGGAACAGATCATATGTTAACCCACAAAAAAACTCAATAAATTTTAAGACATTGAAATAATGCAAAGTATCTTCTCTGACCACAATGAAATAAAACCAGTGAATTAGTCTGTTCATGCATTGTTATAAGGAAATACCTCAGACTGCATAATTTACAAAGAAAAGCAGTTTCATTGACTTATGGTTCTGCAGGCTGTAGAAGAAGCATGATGCTGGCATCTGCTTGGCTTCTGGGGAGGCCTCAGAAAACTTAACAATCATGGCAGAAGGCAAGGAAGGAGTCAGGTTTCTCACACAGTGAGATCAGGAGCAAGAAAGAGTGAGAGACAAAGGTTCTGCACACTTTTAAACAGCCAGATATCATAAGAACTTACTCATTGTCATGAGAACAGCACTGAGAGAATGGTGCTAAACCATTCATGAGAAATTCACCCCCATGATCCAACCACCCCATGCCAGGCCCCACCTCCAACACTGGGGACTAAAATTTGACATGAGATTTGGTGGGAGCACAGGTCCAAGCCATGTCAACTAGAAATCAAAAGCAGAAAGAAAATTTAGAAATTTACAAATGTATAGAAATTAAACAACACACTGTTAAATAACCAAGGGGTCAAAGAAGAAATCCCAGGGGAAATTAAGAAAATACTCAAAGGCAAATGAAAACAAAAATATAAGAAACCAGAAGTTATAGGCTGCTGCAAAAGCAGCGCTTATGAATAAATTTGTAGTTGTGTGTGCCTATATTAAAAAGCATAAAGATTTCAAAACAACTTAACACCATAGGAGACCAAATAAATAAGAGTAAACCAAACCAAAAGATTGCAGAAGGTAAAAATAATAGAGTGAAATGAAATAAAATAGAGAATTGAAAAATGATAGGGAAAATTAATGAAACCAATAGTTGTTTCTTTGAAAAGATCAACAAAATTGAGAAATGTTTAGCCAGGTTGACTTAAAAAACAGACAGAAGACTCAAATTACTGAATCAAAAAATAAAAATGGGAACGTTACTACTGACTTCACAGAAATTAAAATTATTATAAGAGAATATTATGAACAATTTCATGCTAAAAAAATTAGATCAAGAAGAAGATATAGAAAATTGGAAATGACCTATGATATGTAAAGATTGCATCAGTAAACTAAAGCCTCCCAACAAAAAAGTCCAGATTCATGTGGCTTCACTGATGGATTCTACTCATCACTTAAAAAAGAATTAACATGGCCAGGCACGTTGGCTCACACTTGTAATCCCAGCACTTTGGGAGGCTGAGGAGGGCGGATCATGATGTCAGGAGATTGAGACCATCCTGGCTAACATGGTAAAACCCCGTCTCCACTAAAAATACAAAAAATTAGCCGGGTATGGAATCCCCATGTGTCAAAGGAGGTCCTGGTAAGAGGGTAGGAGGTGACTGGTCATGGGGGTGGTTTTGCCCATGCTGTTCTCATGACAGGGAGCTCTTATGAGAGCTGATGGTTTTAAAAGTGTTTGGCAGTTCCCTCTTTGCTCGCTCTCTCCTGCTGCCTTGTGAAGAAGATGCCTGCTCCCCCTTCACCTTCTGTCATGATTGTAAGTTTCCTGAGCCCTCCTCAGCTGCGTGGAACTGTGAGTCAGTTATGCCTCTTTTGTTTATAAATTAGCCAGTCTCAAGTAATATCTTTATAGCAGTGTCGAAATGAAGTAATACAAAGTTCTAAGAGTAATTAGACAAGAAAAAGAGATTAGAGACATCCAAAATGAAGGAAAAAGTGAAATTACTCTATTAACAGATGATGTAATCATATATATATATCCTTTAAAATTTACAAAAAACTGTGAGAGATAATTAACAAATTTAGCAAAATTGCAGGATACCACATTAACGTACAAAAATCAGTGCACTGGAAATCAATTACAAGTAAAGAAAATCAAGAAAACAATTCAATTTACAATGGCATCCTAAAGAATATAATACTTAGGAAGAAATTCAATCAAGAGAGTGAAAGGCTTGTACACTGACATTGTCTGACTACAAAATATTGCTTAAAGAAATTAAAGAAGACATAAGTAAATGGAAAGATAGCCCATGTTCATGGATTAGAAAACTTAACATTGTTAAGATGGCAATACTCTCAAAAAAACTTACTGATTTGATGTAATCCTTATCAAAATTTTAATGGCCTTTCTTTGGCGAAATGGAAATACTGATTCTCAAATTTATAGGGAATTGCAAAGTATCCAGAATAGCCACACACACACAAATTCTGAAAGAGAAGACGTATACTTCCTAATTCTAAACTTACTACAAATCTACAGTGATTGAAATAGCATGGTACTGGTATAAAGATAAATATATAGACCAATGGAATAGAACTAAAAGCCCAAAAATAAACCCATACATCTACGGCCAGTTGATTTTCAACAATGACACCAATAAAATTCAAATGAGAAGTACAGTTTCTTCAACAAATGATGCTGGAACAGCTGGCTACCAACATGCAAAAGAATGAAGGTGGGTGCTTACTTCACATCATTTACAATAATTAACTCAAATTGAACCAATAACTATATTGGTTATATATAAAACTAAAGACAGCGAAAACTATAAAGTGCTTAGAAGAAAACGCAGAAGTAAATCTTCATGACCTTGGATTTTGCAAGGGGTTTTTACACAGGAAGCCAAAAGCACAAGTAGCAAAAGAAAAAAAATAGAAAAATTGGGCTCCATCAAAACCAAAAGCTTTGTGCTTTAAAATATATTATAAATAAAGTGAAAAGACAACCTATAGAATGGGAGAACTATTTTGCAAATCATATGTTTGATAAGGGTCTGCTAGCCCTTACAATTAACTCTATGATTCAATAACAAAACACAAACACCCAATTAAAAATGGGCAAAAGACTTGAATAGACATATCTTCATTCAGTCCACATTACTCCAGTGCCAATCACATCTCAGATATGGTGTTCCATACATGGAGGTGTCTGAGGATGGAAAAGAGAGCTCAGTGTGTACAGAGGGAGAAAACAGGGCACTGAGAACACAGAGGAGGAAGTACCTGGAAGCAGGTGTGCCTGGGGATAGGGAAGTGGAACTCAAGGAAGCCTTCTCAAGGGAACTGACTGTTGAATGCTGAGGAAAAGTGGATTTAAAGGAAGAAGGCTGGGGGAGTTAGTGTATGGCTTTTAGTGCAGACGTAACAACACGTGAAAAAAAAATCTGATGTGAAAGATCCTGGTGTGTCACAATGAACGTGAGGAAATTTCAGGTGAGCAAGAAGGGAGCAAGATTCTGGCTTCCCAGGTCTTTTCTTATGTGTCTAAAATGTCTTTAGTGGACTTTCACTCTCAAATGGCTGTCCAGCTGGGCAGAGTTCTGGAGTCAAAGCTATTCTCAGCATTTTGAAGCCCCATGTCAATTTAATTCTCATTTGTTTTGTAGTAAACATGTATTTTCTTTGTAGAAACCAATAGCATTTTCCTTACAGGAAACAGACTTGAACTCAGATGATTTAAGACACTTGATTGAAGAGACTGTTTCCAGTAGCATTAGCTGCACAATGAAAAACTCCACATCTCAGCATCACAGTCCAAAGAAAACTAATTAATATACATTTATAGATACAAACAACACAGAATTTAAAATGAAAATAAAAAGGCTCCACTTACGATAGCACTAAAAACACTAAAATGCCCAGCAATAATCCTAACAAAAAATTTGTAAAACCTCTCTGTGGGAAGCTTTAAAACAGTCTGAAAAAATACCAAATAAAATAAAAAATGGACAAATGGAAAGAGATACTATGTTCTTGGATAGAAAAACTTGACATCATCAAGTTATTAATAGAGGTTAACAGTAATCTCAATAAAAATATAAAGAGAATATTTTTCTCTTTAAAAAAATCTAGGCAAACTATTTCTAAAATTCTTTTATAAAAATAAACTATCAGTTTTGCTTTCAGACGCAACAGAGTAAATGGTATTGGACCTGTTCTCCACCCTTAAATGATTGGAAACCAGACAACGGAAACGACAAATTGTTTTCAGACTTCGGTCAAGGCAGCATGGGAAAATAATTCCTGAGAAGAAAGAAGCAAAATCAAGGGCTTACAAAACGTTCCTAATTTCGATCCGACTGGATCTGAGGTGATTGATCGATGAGCGTCGGCCGCCCGTCGCACGTCGCCGTCGCCTGCTTCGCGTTTGCCGCAAGGCTTCGCCGTTTGCCGCTTGCCGCCCGCCGCTGCCCTGCCTGCCGCTGCCGTTTGCCGCCGCTGCCGGAGTTTGCCCGCCGCGTTCTACCCGCGCCTGCCCGCCGCCCACCCGGCCTGCCCGCCTGCCCCACCCGCCTGCCCGCCTGTCCGATCTCGATCGATCCCGGATCTGATCTTTAGCCGGAACACTGTTCCATTGCTTGGAATTGACTTTAGTCCATGGATGTCTTCATTTAAGTTACTGATAGAAGTTAAAGTGGATCTGGAAGTATTCTGACCTGGTGTGGGCCCGCTTTTGAGTTGAATCCTTTTGAGACTTTCACCCCATGGGTGTATGTTAGCAGGTCTTTCCACTTTGACCTCTATTCCTGGCCCTGAGTTTGCTCATCTTACTGTTTCCCAGGTGGTTCCCAGCCTTGCAGGTTTTCTCACACTTACGTGCAGATCACGACCAACTCAGAGACTCAAGGAGCATGTGCCGCACATCTCTGGAGTTTGTTATCACTCCTGTCTCTACAACTTCCTGCGTTCTCTAACTTAGCTTCAGAAATTCCAATTGCTTAAGGTGGGGAGGGAGGTAGATCCAGTCTGTTACATCATGACTGAAAAGAAACTCTCTAGGTAGACTTTACTGTGCAGTGGAACACTGTACCATCCCCCAGAAAGAACGAGGAAGGTCTCGGTACTGACGTTGAACAATCGCCAAGGTTACTGCTAATTGTGAAAAACAAGTTTCTTAAGAGTCCAGCAAAGAAGGAAAATAGAAATATGTTTTCATATTTTCTTGCATTTACATAGAGATGCCAGGGAAATTTATAAAATAATGACTACAAGTGGTTGTCTGTAGGTGCATAGGCGGAGAAATGGCTAGAGGGAGGGGAAGTAAGACTTTTTTCACTGTAAGCCATTTGACGTTGCTTTGATATTTTGCTGCGTGTGAATGCATTATCAATTAAAAAAACTTTTAAAAAATTAATGTTGCTGCTTATCCAAATGGAAAAGAATGAAAGTGAATTTATATTACACCAGTCTTAAAAAATCAATTTAAGATAGAAAAATGACTATAAAAAACAAATTCGTAAAATGTGTAGAAGATTAGGTAAGAAAATCCCTTTACAAATTTAAAACAGAGACGTTTATTATACAAGACAAGGATGTACAAATATTAAAGAAAACACTTGATAAATTAGACCACATTAAACTTTAAGAATTTAATTTTAACTTAAGTAATCAATGTAATTATATATATTGATCAAAAAATGCAACAAAGGGTGATAAAAGATAAAAACTGAAAGAGAAATGTTTGTATTACATAAAACTAGTAAGGAATGCATGCACAGAAGATATAAAGAGCTACAAATTATAATAAAATGACAAACAGCTCAATAGAATAAAAAAGTGAGAGCCTTGATCCATCACTTAGCAGAGGAGGAAAGATGAATAGCCCATAATCATATGCTTCACCTCAGTGGCACTGGGGCAGGGCAGCTGGAGACCACGGTGACATTCCATTTCACCTCCACCAAATTAGCCCATCTTAAAACCAGGCATTAGGGAGGGTATGCAGGAACACCAGCTCTCATCCGCTGTGTGGGAGGGTGTACATCAGTGAAACCCCTTGGAAAAGGTCTGGAATGACTTACCAAACTTGAACATGCCTATATTCTATGCATAGTGACTCTACTCCTAGACACACACCTGGAGAAACTAGTGCTGTGTGCTGGACCTGAGCAGTAGTCCACAGTCACACTGTAACAATTCGGAGTCCATGTGTGCACAAGGTGCAGAGCTTGCAGGAAACCCAATCGCCCCAAACTCTGACCACATCTCAGTGCATATCATGCCTAAATCAGCTATGGGGCAGTCACACAGGGAATCCTACACAGCAGTGGGAAGTGAATGAAACGTGGGGGCACACATCAACACAGGTGAATCACAACTCTAATTGAGTAAAACAGCAAGTCACAGAAAAAAAATATGGTATAAAATTCCAGTTAAATAAAATACAAAAGAAACAAACACTAAAAACTACACTATGTGTGTACATGATTATGTATCTACATCTATATCTACCTACCTGTCATCCATCATTTATGCATCATCTACTTATGTATCTATTTACCCATCACCAGTCATCTATCTATCCACCTATCTCCCATCTATATATCATCTATCTATCTACTTATCTATCTATCTATCTATCTATCTATCTATCTATCTATCTATCTATCTATCTATCATCTATCTATCTATCATCATCTATCCACCTATCTCCCATCTATATATCATCTATCTATCTATCTATCTATCTATCTATCTATCTATCTATCTATACCTCAGGCACTGGGGCAGGGCATATAAAATTGGAGACCGACAGGTGACATCTATCACTCTACCTAAATTGGCTCATCTTAAACCAGGCATTAGGGGAGGGTATGCAAGAACACTAGCTCTCATCCACAGTGGGAGGCGTACACTGGAAGTGAAACCCCCTGAAAAAGGTCTGGAATGATCATCAAACTTGAACATGCCTATATTCTTATGACAGTGACTCTACCTCAGAGTACACACTGAGGAATTGCGCTGTGTGTTGACCTGAGCAGTAGTCCAAGGTCACTGTAAATACAATTCGGAGTCCATGTGTGCACAAGGTGCAGAGCTTGCAGGAAACCTGCACCGCCCCAAAATCCTGACCACATCTCAGTGCATATCATGCCTAACCATAGTAAAGTAGTCACACAGGGGAATCTCTACACAGCAGTGGGAAGTGAATGAAAAACGTGGGGCAGCCACATCAACACATTATGTGGTGAACGTCACACAACTTCTAATTGAGTAAAAACAGCAAGTCACAGAAAAATTAAGCGGTATAAAATCTAAAGTTAAATAAAATACAAAAGAAACAACATCAAAAACTAAGCACTAAGTGTGTGTAAAGCCATGATTATGCATCTACATCTATATCTACCTACCTGTCATCCATCATTTATGCATCATCTACTTAAGCGTATCTATATTTACCCATCACCAAATATCTATTCCATCCACCTATTCCCGAATCATCTATATATCATCTATCTATCTATATCTATTCATTCCATTTATCTATCTATCCATTCTATCTATCTATCTATCATCCATTCCATCTATCATCTATCTATCTATCATCTATCATTACTTGGTTTCTCTATTTTAGATATTGGTTTATTTGGTTTATTTTATTTTATTTGGTTTTATTTTATTTTATTTATTTTATTTGTCATTTATTCTACTTTATTTCTATTTTATATATTATTTTATTTGTCGAGTTTTATTTTTATTATTTTTATTTTATTTATTTCATTTCATTATTTATTCTACTTATTCTTCTATCATTTTATATATTATTTGGTTTATTTGCTCTATTTCCATTATTTCCATTCATTTTATTTCATTTGCATTTATAGTATTTTCATTTTATTTTATTTGTTTGTATTTATTTCCATTTTATTTGTCAATATTTATTTCATTTATTCTCTTCATTTATATATTTCATTTTATTCATTTTATTTCCATTCAATTTATTCTTTATTTGTATATTACTTATCATTACTATTTTATTTCATTTTATTTTATTCATTTTATTCATTTATCTTACCTATTTCTATTTCATATATATTATCATTTTATATTCTATTTCCATTTTATTCACTCTATTCTCTCCTATTTTATATACATTGGCTCATTTATCTATTTTCATTTCATTTATTCTTTATTTTACATTTATTCATCTGCTTAATCATTTCCATTCTTAATTATTCTCATCATTTATATATTTATCTATTTGGTTTATCTATCTATCATCTATCAATCTATCATCTATCTATCTAACATATGTCAACCATATACCAATCCATCTTCTATGTATGTGTGTATATATATATGTATGTATGTATCTAACATGTATCAACCATCTACCAATCCATCTATGTATGTATGTATGTATCTATCTATCTATCTACCTGTCAATCATCTATGTATCTGTGTATCCAATTTGTCTATCTATCTATCATGTATCAGCCATCTACCAATCCATCATCTATGTATGTACGTATGTATGTATGTATGTATGTATGTATCTATCTATCTATCTATCTATCTATCTATCTAATCTATCCTTTAGCTAGTTGGCCATTCAGGATAGCAGTTAACTGGGCACAACAGAGCTTCTATCTATGTTAGTGGGGATACTGTATTTCTTGAGTTGTTTGGAAGATAGATGGGCATTTGTTTCACTATTATTTGAATGAAACATGGATATTCTATTCACTGTTTTGTGTGAAAAATATATTTCACAAATTTTCTCTGCAGGTAAGTTTTTTTTTTTCCACTTCCTTATACCACCATTTATTTTATACAAAGATGTTTTAATTAAACATTTACATATCCATAGACATAAAGAGACTGAATGTTAAAAAAAAAAAAAAATTAGATTGGTCTCCAAGCCAGGGGAGCCGTAAACATTTGTAAAGTAACTATGACTGTTTTAGCTAAGTAATAATGAATACTTTTATCTATAAGGCAAGCTTTCCTTTCTGAATGATAAGTTGTTTTCACTCAACGTCTTTCAAGTTCCTGTTCTTACATGGCTGTTGTAGGTGATTGCCCAGGAAGTCACTTTGCTGTGGCGATGACGGTTTGGGACATTTATCTGAGAATGTTCTCAGGACCAACACATGTGGGGAGGGAAAGCGGCAGATGGGCAGAGGGACAGGTTGGGCTTCCACGTGGCCAAAACAAAAGCCTCAGGGACCCCACAGGAATATCTCCGGAGTGGGGCAGCCCTTTAAAGTTGTGCGGAATCGGGGTGAGAGGGGCAGGGCCCTCTTATCACAAGGACATCACTGAACTGAGGCTACTCCAGGGACCATGGTCAGGGCGGGTCGCTTCAGCAGAGGGCGATGTCTAGAGAGAGGGGGGTAGGGGATGGTGCTGGCAGCACTCACAGCAGTGGGGCATGAGCCCCTCTGTCCTTCGGACCTCAGGGAGGCCGGGCTGCGTGTCCCAGCTCCACATCCCCACAGTAAGAACACGTGTTAGGCACCACGGAGTGTCAAGATGCGTAAGGTCTGGTCCTGCCCCCGAGAAGCTCACGCTCTCGTGCCACGTGGCTGAGGGTGGGCAGAAACTATGCAAGGGCAGGATCCAGATGGAAGCTCCAGAACTGCAGCGAAGGCTTGGGAGGAGCTGGGAGCAGCTCTCCCTGACCGCAAGGAGGAGAATGAAGGCAGGCTGCAGGAACACATCTCAGAGGGCATCTGCGCAGTTACAGGATTTGCTCCCAAAACTCTGGCAGGCGGGGAGGAGGAGGACGGGTGTTTTCAGGTATAGGACTGGCGAGGGAGAAAGAACTGAGGCCAGGAAGGAAGAGTCCCAGGATACACCGATCTCACTGCTGTGCTGTCTGCGACCCCCAGCCCTGCCTCCTTCCCTCTCCATCCTCAACTGCTTCCTGCCAGCTTCGGGGTGTGGGAAGCCAAGAACAGCGCAGAGGGCTGAGTGGGCAGCAGAGCTGGGTATACAGGCTCGTGCAGGTGGGAAATTAAATGAGGCCGGCAATCCTCCAGCCGACGCTGGATAGACACAATGTGATAGGTCACAGCTGACGGAATATGATTCAGGCATGAATAATCATACGTGATCATGTAGCTGACACATGCTGTGACATGGTGGACCTGGAAGACATTACGGGAAAGGAACCAGCCACAAAAGACCACACGTGGTACGACTGCATTTATATGAAATGTGCCGAAAAGGCAAATCCTTACAGGCAGAAAGTAGGTTAGTGGTTGCCAGGGGCTGGGGGTCTGGGGGAAGTGGGGAGGGACTGCTTATAGGGATGGGGTTTCTTTTGGGGGTGGTTTAAATGTTCTCAAACTGATTGTGGGAAGGTTGCACAACTCTGGGAATGTACTAAAAACCACTGAAGTCTACACTTTAAAGGGGTGAACTCTGTGGTATGTGAACTATAGCTCAGTAAAGTTGTTACTGAAAAGAAAGTGAAGCCGTGGGCACGAGGGCAAGGCCCACATGGAGATGTAGACAACAACTGGCTGGACACACTTTTCCTGTTTTTCTTTTTCTTTGATCTGGTTCTCCCGGCCTATTGATCTCTCCTTTACAGAGGCAGTGCTGGGAGCCTGGCGGTGGGTGGGCATTCCCTTCTGTGCCTATTCATCATAGATTTTCCATCAGACACCCCTCAAATTACCTCAGAGAAACGGAGGCTCAACACCAATCTAGGTATAGTAACAGAGGTATCAGAACTCCTTGAAAATGAAACTCTAACTTTGAGACACTCCCTAGCCCCCCATTCTGAGCAGGTGCACCCAATCCATTTCATCTTGTGTGCTGTGCTTTTTCATGCGGCCTGCTGGAACCTTGCACTCCCTCCTGACACCCCTCACTCTTGGTCTGCGGCACTAACCCCCTCTGACACTCTGGGCCATTGCTGTCTGCCTCCCTCCGTCAGAACACCAGGCGCAAGCTGAGAGCAGGTGGCACTGCTTGGCACAAGGCAGGGGCTCAGCAAATTCTTGCTGAGGGGATGAATAAATTCCACAACTCGGTGTCCCTGAAAACCGTATTTCCCATGTGCCTTGATGGATGCTGCAGACAAACCAAGGTAACAGTGCTGTGGCCTGGAGGCCACTCATGTCTGCACAGAAGAAAGAGGAGCAGTTCCTAAACCCATGCCGGCACTGCCTGTTAGGTGTTTTCTGTGCACAGTAATTTATTATCCGTACCATTAATTTTTAAAAAAAGCTACTCTACCTCCTGGAATATGCAATAGGATCCTTGTAAGTTGTATAATGCTGGTCTGGGGATCTCTTTTTCATTTAGCCTACATTTATTGAGCACTTCCTATGCCCCAGATGTTCATTATCTCATTTAATCTTCACAACATAATGTGATAAATACACTAATATTAACCCCATTTTTGAGATGAGAAAACTGAGACTGCAGGTTAGGAGAATTTTCTGGATTCCACAGTCAGTAAGGATCAGGGACAAGGTAATCCCAGGTCTCTCTGTAGTTTGGAAGGAGGGGATCACACTTCTCCTGTGCAGCTCGCCATCTCCATGTGCCTTTGACTTCCAGGCATCTCAGCATTAAGCCAGGAGCCCTCCGTGTTCCCAGGGATCCCATTACACAGCAGCTCCAGTGTGTCTGCCCAGGGGTCAGTGTCCTCACCTGTAGCCTGTGTCTAGGGCATTGTGAAGTCCTACCTGCAGCAGGAGCTTCACAGTTCCTCAGGGTTCAATGGCTGTGGATCCTGCTCCAAGACGGACCACATCTGTGGCCTTGCCAGAGGAGAGAACCCACCTGCTCCTCCTCTCCCAACAACAGCTGGCAGCTCCCCCCTCTCCAACCCTACCACACAACCACCTTCTGTTGGTCCCGCCCTGTGCCAGACACTCATCTTTCCCTTCCAGGTGATCACCAGCCACCTCTCCCAAGTTTAGTTCATGAGTTTGCATGGCCTGGAGTTTCTCTCTGAAGCTTTTGCTGTACATACATACTGAGGAAGACAGGAGAAAAATTCTGAACCACGTATCAATACACGAGTATTACAACAGCAGTTTAACTGCCAAGATGTTTTTGGCACTGATGAATTAAGTTTCACACTCGCTTCCTCAGGACGCCACAGCAAAGCCCGGCAGACTGGTGAGCCTTAAATAACAAGAATTTATTGTCTCACAGTTCTGGAGTCTGGAAGCCCAAAACCAAGGTATCAGAGTTGGTTCCTTCTGAGGTCTATAAGGGAAGCTCTGTTCCAGATAGATGGTTGTCTTCTCTCTGTGTCTCTTCACACCAGCTTCTCTCTATGCACATCTGTCTCTGTTCAAATTTAGCCTTCTAATAAGGACATCGGTTATATTGGATTAAGGCCCACTTGAATGACATGATTTTAACCCGATTACTTCTTTAAGATCCTATTCCTCCAAATAAGTCCGCATACTGAGGGACTTCAACATACCTTTTCGGGAGAACACAATTTGGTCCATAAAAGGTATCAGTAACAAGCTCCTTTCAATTTGGCTGCGTCCTGCTTCATTTAGAATTGGTTTGGAGAACATCAAATAGATGCATTCACAAAACCGTCACACACAGACCTACACAGAATGTCCAGTCCTGCCACACCTCTCGCGGGCTTGTCCTTGTGTCTGCCAGCTCAGAATCTGACCACGTGAATCAGAGCCACTGGCTCACTAAAGGCCACCTACGAAGGAGACAGATGTCAAGTTAGAATCACCCGATCTATAAATTGGAAAGGAGAGTTTTGTTTCATATAGGGGGTTACAGCCTGCAGACTGGCCATCCTGCGGGCTGGGAAGTGTAGCCTCCAGCAGAGACTGAAGGCACGGACTTCTTCTGGGGAAAGGTGAGGCAGAAATGGATGCTGAGCAGGCTGGCTAAGTAAACATATTCAGCAGGTTATAGGAGGGAGCTGTGGACAGTCATGGAGGTGGGTGCGCTCATGCATAGTAAGCTAATGTGTATGTCACACGGACATGCTTGCTCTGGGGCAGAGATCTAACATTTAAATGCATTGCAATTAGGACCTACACATCAAAAGGTGAAGCAAGGGCATGAAGGCACATGAAGGAGAAAGTGACTGAAACCAGCCTCTTGTCAAGTCAAAGCTTTAGTTCTGGCTGGTGGAACAGGGTGTCAACTAGTCAACTTGCTGCAATTGTTTCGATATTACTTATTTCATGACCAGTGCTGTTCAGCCGCTAGAGAGAAAGAAGAACCCTGTGGCCGTTAGAACAGAGCTTATTGTTTAAGTGTAGGAGGGTGTGCATGGCCTTGGATCTGTTTTATCATTTGGCATCTTATTGCCACAAAGAGTCCACTCCATCAGTCTTAGGATACTCTGTTTTCACACAGGTTACATATGGATGGGTAAACCATCGTACCTTTGGCTCTTTCTGGAACAAAAATGGGCTATGCCATGTAGATGCCAACGATTGTCTCTACGTCCAGGCAGCAGATGCTTGTAAAAACAATGTCAGCATCCACGAACATCAGGGCTGAGTGGGAGTCATGCAGTTCAAAAGATCTGAAAAATTCATGATGGAAGAGTCGCGATTTTTCCACTGTGAGGCTTTCTCCGTTTCTTAGTTTATATATTTCTTCAAGGGGAAACCTGTGAGGAGCTTTTGATGTGCCCGTTCATGAAGCCCTAACCCTAAGCTGGCCACAGGGAAACATGAACGCTTAGGATCTGGGCATGGCCTGTGCCTGCGCTTCCCATTCCTGGTACCCAGCTGAGTTGGAAACGTTTGTCAGCAAGGCTTTTTGAAGTCTGTTCCTGGTAAAGCCGAGATGAATGTCTTTTGTGCTGCGCTTTCTGGGCTGTTTTACACTGTCTTCTGGGAAGCTGTCCACTGACAAGGAGATCGCTTTGGAGAAATGATCAAAGGAACCATCTCTGACGGTACTGTCTTCATTTCTGAGCAGCAATAATAGGCGTTCCAGCCTGCACTATTGTAGGCAGCTACAAATAATACTGTGTTCCTTTGATCACCGGCTCTTCATTCTGATCTTATTTACTTTTCAGAAACAAACACTTGACAATGATGGTAGGGATTCTAAGCCGCTCATGTGGGTAGAAAATCGGTATTTTAAAGTGGTAGTTTAGACTGAATGGGTCTGTATGTTTGCCCCTGAGCTGAACTCCTCCGTTTTTTAAAGACCATGTCAATGTCTGCAGAGCTGTACCCACAAAAACACTGAAGTCTAGAGGGAAGAAACCGGAAGCCAAATTCCCCTGGCAGAGTTTTCACAGGCCCAGTGACTCCCAGGGACCATCATCATTGCTTTACCTGCCAGTTTCCTGCACGAGATACAAACTGCCCTCTGAACTCTGACCTTTTGCTGCTTTTACAAATTCTGATGGTGCAGTTGGGACTGAGGACATTCAAAAGGCCACGGTGAATTTGTATGCCTTCAGATCAGGGAGCAGGGGCCTGTTCTAATACGGTAAGCTTGTAAAACACTGTTAAAATAGGCACAAAAGTTTCACACATAAGATATATGAGGATATATAATTATATGGTCTCATGATAGGTCCTATAATCTTCTGTGATACTGTATTTCTACTTTACAATATTTTTTCATCAATCACTGCTCCAAATAAGTCATTACAAAACGTGGCAAACTTTGTCTCCATCTTACGTTAGAGGTGGGGAATATATGAAATTCATCGTTCGCCTGCCCTCTGAGTACCGAGGGAATCTTGTTCCCTTCCTTCTAGAAAACAAACAAACAAAAAACCACAAAAAACCTGCTAAAACAGCTGTATGGTGTTTTAACTTACCTTACACCATCCCCACCTTCCGTTTAGAAAATGTATTATTTTATTGCAACTCTTTTTCTGTTGCATTATATCCTTGCTATTGTGAGGTAAAAAATGACCACGTCACTGCTCTGTGAGTTTGATGTGGCTGGGTGATTCGTGGGACCACCCTAGACAAACAGCTAACCCCCTACAGGTGAGGTGCCTTCTCTGAACCACAGAGGTTCTCTCTTGGGTCTCACCTCTGTCTCCCAAGAGCTGCGTGAACAGACAAAGCCCCAAACTGGTATTCCCACAGCCTCCTGTCCACCTCGGGCCATTTGGTCTCCGCACTCCAGCCACCTCTGTGTCTTGGACCTTCTATCTTGACAAAACAATTGACAGGTGTCCTCAACACCAAATCTTATCCGATCTGGTCCCAGTCTATCAGCAGTTTATCAGGGAAGGAATTCCAAAATAATTCTTATAAACAAAAAAACACCAACTACCTTCTTACACAAAAGACAAACACAAACCATCATGTTAGGGTTGGAAAGAGGGAAGGTCAAACATGGGAAAGGGGATACTGTCTGTAGGTATCTGCAGAGTTGAGGACTGTGTCTCACCTGGAAGGCAGGGACTGCATTGAAAGGGATCTATATCAGGCTAGTGTCACTTAGGATTACTTCATGTGGCCATTCTGATTCTTCGTTACACTGAAATTTGTTCACGCAAAAAAGAAAAAAAAAACTGTTCAAAATAACTAGGCTACTGGAGGTTTGAGATGCCTTTTGTCCAACGCAGACATCGTTTCATTTACTGTGCTGGGAACTACCCGTAGGGCCTATGCTCATGGCAGGGAGGAAGCTTTGACAAGGACCACCATGGTTTTCCCAAGATTCTGGTGTTCAGGGATCACTTGAAGTTTTGAAAACACACATTACTTTTTCTGAGGTCAAAATTAGTGATGTCAAAACCCTCTGAGGTGGGCTCTACTGCTGTTTTCAAAAGACGAGAAAGGAGAAATCCTGTCTTCAAAAAGGTTCCCAGTCTAATCTGGTAGACCAATGATGCTGGCAGACGCTTCTGAGAGTCAGAATGGTTGGTAGGAGCAGCTCCCCCCTCACACGGAACCTTTTGATGTTCACCCGACCCCACCAACCCTGCATGGAATGCACCAGCATAAGCCACCACGAAACCCTAACAAGGCGTGATTGGGCTTGGAGACCAGAACACTGGGCCAAGAAGCTACAGAGCCAGCTGTGGGACTCATCATGCATGAGTTACCGAATACGCCGCGTCTTAGCTCAGCCCTCTGTGGAAGAGACTCATGCTTTCACCCTGGCCACTAACCTCAAATCACTTTCAGAATAGTGTGGTTCTGCCCCGTGTTGATGTTAACTTAAGTTCAACTCCTGAGAATTACATGAAACAATGGTTCTATGGGCCACAAATGATCATTATTTCCAAGTTTACAACAAACTTTGCCTCACAGAATCCACATTAGTGACATCTCTCTAAAATATAAGAAAATGTGGTGAACATCTCCCCTCTGCCCCAGGCATGCTTTCCACCATGTAAGTAAATACACGCTCTGAGTCAAAATAAAATAAGGCACAAGATACAAAACAAATTGGCAGTCTCACTTCTTTGTTCAATGCACCTTAGTTTTATGAAAAATTAGGCTGCTGCATCCATGCGATTGTGTGTTGACTTGCACTTCTTTGGGGTAAGGTTGTCAGAAGCAGACGAAAGACCGGGAAGAGCAAGGTTTTTGAGCAAAACTGAGCGGAGACATTCTGAGACCACACACCACACCCAGCACAAGATGCTCCATGATGTCGAGTGGCATTAGGAAGAAAAGAAAGGCTTTAACCTTGGCACCTTGTACACTGAGCAAAGAACACGAAGAAGGGAAGACCCAAAGATGGGGAAGGATAGATACATTCAGGGGAAAAATCAGGTAACTAGAAGGGCAGCCAAATCTCTAGGCTGGGAACTTGCTGCCCCAGCTTTAAAGCCTGTTTCCCCAGAGCCAGAGGGGAGCCCCAGACTCACCCCTCACTCCTCACCTGGAGCTTTTGCTTAAAGAACAAGATTTTCTTTAAAACAATGCCTCCATGCCAAAAGGGGCAGCTGGGAAATTAGAAGCCCCACATGCTGTGCGTTTACTTTTTTAGAGCATGCTCTATCTTGCACACTTTTCCCTTTTACCAGCCAAGACTAACCTACAAAGCACCTTATATTTTTTCAAGAGAAAAACAATATTTTAAGGAAATTGACTAGGCACAAATTATATCAAAAGCATTATTTGAGGGGCTATAATTTTTGCCTAGATTTTTTATTTTTAGAAAATGTTTTAATGTTTTATATTTCAGACTTACGGCTTTTCACTTAGGGTGAAAAATTTTTGTTCATCCGTCATTCGGCTTTCTCAAATATTAACACCCATAACCATAGCACCATGATCAAAGTCATCAAGTTAACAATGATAACACTATTAACTAACCTGTAGACTTCATTCAACTGTCTCTCTCCCCCACCTCCCTCTCTCTCCCTTTCTCTCTCTGCCTCTTCCTCTCTCTCGGTCTTTCTCCCTATCTCTTCCTCTCCCTCTCCCTGCCATCTTTCCCTGTCTTCTCTCCCCCTCTCTCCCTCCCCCTCTCTCTTTCTCTCCCTTCTCGCTCTGTCTCTCCTGGTCCCCACTCCCTCTCTCTCTTCTCTCAGCGTTGGTTTTACATCCTCCTGTCGCAGACCTTCTTCCTCAAGAAAGTGAAGGGAGCATGGGAGGGGCTGGATCGACTCTCTTCACTGGTTCTGACTTCAAAAGCTCTCATAGAAGGACCCTGATCACAGATGAGCAATGAGCCCAGACAGGGTCAATCGGCTACCGACAAAGAACAGAGTACTGGGCCCTGGGACCCCTACACGTCAGGAAAGGGCTTGCTATGGGCCAGAAAACCAGCAAACCTTGACTTCGCAGCTTCAGCTGTCACTGTCAGCACAGCCTCTCTTTGGGCTCCACACTGACGGGCCCCAAACAGACCTCCTGACTCCTCCCATCTCCATATCTACTTATCAGTAAGTCAGGCCAGCTCTACCCCTAAAATCCACCCAGGCCCCAGTCACCTCTCTCCACATCCACACGAGCCCACCACCTAGTCTAGGCCACAGCCTCGCCTCGACTGAGGCAGGGACCGCCTTTGCGGCCTTTCCGGGTTCACTCTCGAGCCTCTGCATCCATTCCCAGATACAGCTGCCAAAGTGACTTCTGAAGCAAAGCATCTCATCAAAGGGCTTTGCTTCGTGCTGACCGGAAAGTCCAGCTCCTCCCTGAGGATGACAGACCCCCTGGCGATCAGGACCCTGGCCACTCCTTAAACTTCAGCTCATCCACTCCCAGCACCCCACAAGACCCTCACTCGCCTGCCTGCTCCCAGCACCCCACAAGACCCTCACTCGCCTGCCTGCTCCCAGCACCCCACAAGACCCTCACTCGCCTGCCTGCTCACCCACTAAGTCCCGTGGAGCTCCTGCTGTTCTTTGCCCTTCTGGCTCCCCTGCCAGGCCCCTCCTGGGTCCTCCTCACTCCTACCCCCGACTCCACGTGCAGCCTGAGTCACTGTTTCCACAGCCCCCTCTGCAGGTATTCACGGCGTTGTCTCTAATGGGGGTTACCTTGCTCAGTTAATTGTTTGAATGTTTTCAGTCTTACCATGACTTTAAGATTTGCAATGAAAAAATACAGGAAGAAAGAAAAAGGCAATAGCTAAGGAAGAGAAAGTGAGCCAGGGAGGCTCCAGGTAGGGACTTTATTTCAGAGTTGATTTTAGACATTTAGAATATCTATGTAACAGTATTTGAAATTCTTTCCCACGTTTAAAATAAATTTGAATTAATTAGAAGAAAAATTGGTTCCATAAGGAAGCACTTCTGCTGGAAATAGCTCTACAGTTTGTAATCCTCATTTGTATTGAACAACAGAATGAGTTAACTCTTTTATATTAAATAGCATTGTTCAGAAAGGAAAAATCAGTTGAACAGAGCTTTAATAACTTGATTTGCAAATTTGGGAAGAGGAGTGAGTTAGTGGTGTCATGTCTCACAAGGAGGAATTTTATTTATTTTATTATTATTTTTTTTGAAACAGAGTCTCACTCTGTCCCCCAGGCTGGGGTGCAGTGGCGTGATCTCGGCTCACTGTAACCTCTGCCTCCTGGGTTCAAGCAATTCTCCTCCTTCAGCCTCCCAAGTAGCTGGGATTACAGGTGTTCGCCACCACGCCCCCCTAATTTTAGTATTTTTAATAGAGACGAGGTTTTGCCATGTTGGCCAGGCTGGAGGAATTTTATTTTAAAAGGTCATTTTAGAAAATAATAAAAGAAACAATATTAAAAACTCTGTTAGGAACTTCTGTCCTACAAGATACTCGTTTTAAATCCAAAATATTCTTGATAACTAATATCTAACCTATGAAATATTTTCTCACCTCCACAACTTTCATTCCTCTCTCTGTTTTTTACACACACACACACACGCACACACACACACACACACACACACACCCCAGGCACTCCTTGATAAGGATATAACTGGCCTCTGTTTAGAGTTGTGTGCTTCAGCCAAATGCCCCGGTCTCAGTCAGTAAGGAGCTGGCAGGCCCTGGGAACCACACTGAACTCAGGTTTCCTTGCTTGCAGAAGTTATTCAGTGCTTTTCCCCTTCCAGGAAACAGAAGGAACAAATGATTTTTCCAATCTGGGGATGCGTGAACATATTTTGTGCAAAAGCGGCCGTATAAGATGGCGATTTTCTCTTCTACGAGGTAAAAGCCTCGTACACACAAACCTGATTCTGAGATGCGTCATCCTCTGAGCATGAATTCCTGTGGTTTTCGGAGTTGGTCCTGGAGAAGGTTGATCTGTCTCCTCAGAGCAGACTGCACACCCTTCCAAGAGAAAAACATGCAGGGCCTAAAATATGGGAAATGTTAAGGTTAGAGTCCACCGGACAGCAAGAGTTCACCTGTTCCCTGGTATTTGCAAGATTCTCTTAAATGAAGGATTTGGATGTTGGAGTTCCTTCTCTCGCATCTTCCTTCCTTTGTGAAACAAGTGCCAGACCCACTCTGGGAAACCAGCTCCCTGGAGAATGACTGACTCCAGGGCTGGGGCAGGAAAAGTACAGCATCAGCCCCAAAGTAAGGAACTGCTCAAAACGTGATGGGGACAAAAGGACACAAGGACTAGTTTGAAGGAGCTGCCACTGGGCACACATGAGACAAATTGAGCATGAAAGTGACTCATGAAGGTGGTGGGTGGCAACTCACTGGACAAACAAACAAACCTGCGACTACATGATGATGGCAAAAAACAAGCAAATGAAGGGGTAGGACGCATGAGAAAGCCTTCTCTTGTGGAAGGCCAACCGATAGAGGAATTAGAAAATGACGACTTTGAAACCACCATAATAATCACTGGCCCAGGCTAAGATCGTCGCTGAATATTAATATCATTTGGTGGAATTGTGGGGTGATATTTACAGTTGCCTAGTGCCTGCTCATAAATTCCTTCCTATCCAAGTATAGAAGGTGTCTTTCCGGAAAATAACTGGATGACATCACCGTAACCAAGTAACCCCCACACTGAGACGTCAACATCACCGTAACCAAGTAACACCCACACTGAGACGTCAGCAAAACCCAAGACCCCAAGCACTTCAGAAACGAACTTTCAGCCTCATGGAACAAAGAAAGGCAAGGATTACTCCTGATGAAGGAAGTCTAAGGGGACATGACACCTAAAGGCGATGCACCACCCTAGACTGGATTTTGGTGTTGAGGGAAAAAGTTGCTTGTAAGACAATTTTGTTACCATCAACAAAATTTAAATATTCACCACATATTAGATAAGAGTATTGTGTCAATGTTAAGTTTTCTAAATTTGATAATTGCACTGTAATTGTGTAGAATATAGAGATGGAGAGAGTTGGCATGGCTAAGTATCGATGGTGGGAGAAGAGAGGGGAAGAGCATATCGTCATTAACTTGTAATATTCTTGCAACTTTGCTCTAGGTTCTGAATGTTTTCAAAATAAAAGGTTTAATTAAAAATCTTGAGAGATGTGGAATGAAGAATAATTTCTTTCTAAAACTACGACTATTTCACAGTCATATGTGCTTTTTGTAACAATATTTGAAATGTGATTCAAAAAATGAAAGGCGTCTGTTCTTTCACCACGCATACTTAACACTGCAAACATTTAGAATGAATTTAGAAACAAATAGATTTATTGGGGCTCCCTTGAGGGCAGGAGTTCAAGGCCAGTCTGGGCAACACAGTAAGACACTGTCGCTACTAAAAAATAAATTTTAAAAAATTAGCCAGGCATGGTAGCATGCCTGTAGTCCCAGCTACTCAGGAAGCTGAGGCAGGAGGATCGCTGGAGCCCAGGAGTTTGAGGCTGCAGTGAGCTGTGACTGTGCCACTGCACTCCAGCCTGGGAGACAGAGCAGCACTCTCCAGAGGAGAATGGTGTGCCACGTATGTGCCAGGTACCTGTTCACGGGAGGGTTTCAACCCCTCAGCCCTCCTGCTGTCTGACTCTTGTGTGATCTTCTGAGCACTCTTTCTTGCACATCAGGTGCAAATAACCAGTATGCCCACTCCCAGAGCATTCTCGAGTGTTTTCTGGGAAGCGGAGAAGCAAAGTCAGGTTTGTTTTACAAGCACAGGCCCAGCGTGGCTGTGGTGCTGTTCATCATTCTCACAGGATAGTGGGAAGTTTTCAACGCAACTGGTGAAGTGAACTCTAGGAATGGTCCTCAGCCATTCATGGCTACCTGTTTGAAGTTGGTGAATCAAGGCCAAGTGAGATGGGCCGCAGCCTGAAAGGCTCCCCCGGCCGTGCGGTGGCCCCTCGCAGCAGGGTTCAGGGTCCCCGTGTGCATGGCCTGCTCCTCAAAAAGCAATGGAATGCTCTGTTAGGGCCGTCGTTCAAGCTTGAGGCCCCAAGGTTATGCTTCCCTGACTAGAAGAGACGAAAACCTTGCCCTGACAGATGCAGGCATGAAACTGTTAATTATCGTCCGTTTTATCTACATTATCTAACAAAGGGAGCAACAGATGGATATAAGAACAAAGCGAGAGGGAAGACAGCCATGCAGGCAGTTTGCCCACTCGGGATCAGCTTCTTTGCTGTCAGCCGGCAAGGAGATCCACGAGGAGCAGGTCAGCCGGGACACCAGTGGAAGTGCCTCCAGATGTTCATGGACTTTGCAGAAACCTTGCAATGAGCTTTGGCACACACGTGTCAAGCCGTCCCTGTATCGGCCAGTGTCTGGTCAGCAACTGCCCTTCAGTGAGGCCGTCTCTGCCCATTTCCCCCATCGTGATTTCCAACTGTGAGCCTGGGGCTAAGTGGCGAGACTCCATCCCAGGGACAGGGACAGTGCCATCGCTGTTCTTCCCAGGAGGGTAAGGGTCTATGCCCAGGAGTGAGTCACACCAGGAGATGTGATTCTAATATCATCTGCCCCATCCTGAACTGTCAGTACTAGACCAAAGTGCTACACGTTTGCTGTAAGGCCAGGCTGCCTGAAGTCAGAGTGCTGTCTGGGCTCAGGGCTGGGGAGAAGGGTTTCCTTAGTCCCGAGTGGGCAGAACGTAGGCTCACACTGAAGAGAGAACACTGTAGTAGAGACCAGGATGCCAACACTTGGAGCTGGGCAACACAGGGCAGTTGAAGCCTTGGCCACCAGAAGAGACTGCCAGGACGCAGAACTTCCTTACGGCAACAGCACCAGGAGTTGAAGGGTTTCTCGCCCACCGAGGAAGGCTCAGGAGCTGCCAGTGTACTGAGGAGGAGAACGAATTGGGAGACCAGACTGTCTTCAGCTCCCCCAGGCAGGGACCCGGTTAATGGAAATGCTTCTAGCATGCATTAAATACCCTTAAATACCCTTCAGGTCCAGAAGAGCCTTCTGGAGTCAGGGTTGTCAGCTGATTTGACCTGAGTCAACGGCTCCATTATTCTAGAAGGCGTTTTTCTCACTTAAGGATTGTGGGCTATTAGGTAACACCATCTTAAGTAAGTCCTGCTACTTTTGGACAAGGAAATATGCTCATACTGTAGCCACATCAGTCTGAGTTACAAATGTGCTAGATTTGTCAGCCTGGCCACAAACCATCTCAGAAACACAAAACCTTAGAATTGGTGTTCTACAGATAAGGTGGCCGAGGCCAAGAGAAGCACAGGAGTGTCGTTCCCAAGTGACTCGTTGGATTGAAAAGCTGAGACCAAAGCTAGATTCCAGGTCTTCTGATTTGCAGGTGAACCATCTATCAGCATCTCGTGGTTACTTCCCTGTTTACTGCTAAATAATTGTCTCTCAATAAGTGAGTGTATGTGTGACATTCATGCATTTTAGCTTCTTTATAATTATTGTGGCATATATATACTATATATATATACACACACACACACGCACAAACACACACGCAGCATAAAATTTACCAGTTTAACAATTTTAAGTGCACAGTTCAGTGGCTTTAAGTACATTTGCATGTAGTACAGCCATCACCACCATCCATCTCCGGACTTCATCTTTCAAAACTGAAACTCCGTCCCCATCAAACACTCACTCCCCATTCCTCCGTCCCAGCTCCTGGCAACCCCTGCCTGACTTTCTGTCTCTATGAGTTCAACTGCTGTAGGAACCTCAGACAAGTAGAATCACACAGTATTTGTCCTTTTGTGACTGGCCTATTTCACTCAGCATAATGTCCTAAATGTTCATCCACGTTGTAGCATGTGTCAGAATTTCCTTCCTTTTTAAGACCAAATCACATTCCATTGTGGGAATACACACATTTTGTTATCTGTTCATCTGTCTGTATGCATTTGGACTGTTTCCACCTTTGGCTATTGTGAATCATGCTGCTATGAACACAGGTGTACAGACACCTGTTAAGAGTCCCTGCTTTCAATTATTTATTTATTTATTTATTATTTCAATATACAACCCAAAATGACATAGCGGGATCATATGGCAATTCTGTTTTTAATTTTTTGAGGAACCCCACCACTGTTTGGCAGAGCACCTGCACCAGTTTACATTCCCACTAACACTGCACAGGGGTTCCTGTTTCTCCACATCCTGATCAGCATTTGTTACTTTCTGTTTTCTGTGTTTGTTTTGTGATATTTGCCATCCTCATGGCTGTATGTCTCACTGTGGTACTGATTTGCATATCCCTAATGATCAGTGATGGGGAGCGCCTGTTCATGGGTTTCTCCCTGTTTGAAATCTGTTCTTCCTGTGGCCACCTTTTCTCTGTCTGCACAGGCAGCCATGTGTCTACAGCAGGGCTCCATGAAATCCATGGCTTTGGGGCATCCATCTGCCTGTGAACATTCAGACAGGGAGTGTGAAGTTGAAAACCCAAAGTTGAAATCAGTTCCCTGTGGCAGAGAGGCGGGAAGTGTGCTGGGGAGGGTTTAAAGCCAGGGAGGCTGGTTTTGATGAGCATGGGCTAATTGCTGAATTGTGGTTGCTGTCGCTCTCTCTGGGCTGACACCCAGCCAGGGCAGGTCCTCACACTCACTGAGTCACTGGGAACTGATGGCTTCTCTCACAGCCGGTTTGAAGAGACTAGCGAATCCTCCCCAACACATCAAATTATGCACTTTCTAAAAGTACGGTGGAAACACAAGGAGTTTTAAAGCAGAAGGCACCTATTAGCCTTAGGCTCCCTCCAGCACCCTTGTGTCACTCATGCATGTGTCACAGGTGACAAAATCACTCCCAAAGACACAGGCTGAGGTTAAGCACCTCTTCCTGGGAGTCAGGACCCATGCTGTCTGGCTCTAATCCCTCTTCCTATTTTCACACACGTCTGTTCCACAACCATTAGCCTATCCTCCCTCCCTCCCTCCCCGCCGCTCCCTCCCTTTCTTCCTGTCATTTTCCTACTGTCCACTAAAGAAGCCACTCCTTTTTCTACCTCCGGCCTTTCGAGCCCCATCCCCCAGTACTGAACCTCCTTCCTCTCCTCTGGTTGCCCAGTCCTAACCATCTTACATACACTAGGGTCCTCTGTCCTCTGCCACTTCCCAGGCCATTGAAACCCTCATAGTGGTTTCCCCAGACTCCTTAGATGATTGCCCTTGGCTCCTAGGACACGCAGAAGTAGATCTCTCTTCTACTTTTCTTGCAATTTGCTTTGATTTCTGCACTAGGCTGCACGTTCTTGAGGTAGAGACAATGTGTCACTCATCAAGAGACAGGGAAGCCAAAAGGGCCCTAGTGTCAGGGACACACGTGACATGTACTTGCAGCCTTGTTGTGTAGTTTAGAGTCACTTTTCTCATCAGTTTACCAGGACACGTTACTTAGTGTTCATGACTGTGCTTTGATCCCTTCATCGTGCACAGTGTGACATCAGCTTCACAAGCCCATATTGCCTGGTGAGTTTCTGGGCCTCTGTGTTCCTGGTCTGCTGGTTGCAAGGCACACACACGATAATGTCAACTCTGAAAGTTGTCACTGCAAAGCTGACATCCAGCATCCCAGTGTACATTGTATGTGCGTCTCTGCCCTGTACATAACCCCAATTTCTGGTGCTTGGAGCAAACGAGCTACATCCGTCTTTATTATGCGGTAAACATGCAGAGACCAAAAGAACGTGTGCTTCCCAGGAAACACCAAGGACGTTTTATTCCAGCGTTAGACGTACGTACAGGTACGGTAAAGGGTTCCTCCCGTTAATGGTTTGAATTGGGCAGCATTTTTTAAAAACCCAGGCAATTAATTTTAGTGACCTGAAAATAATATAGTTCAACCCTACTTCCCAGGTTTACTCTAGAGTAATTTCTTTTCTTGCAAATAATAAGTTTTTCTCTCAAACTCTTTTCCCTCAGTAATTTGCTCAATTCCTGAAGAAATAATGGAGTTGCCTATTTTGGAGTTTCGTCCCTTGGGCAGCCTCCTACAGAGGCTTATCAGGGCCACTGACTGGGCAGCTTTAAGGTTTCTACCAGCATCCAGGATTCCAGAGTCCCGCACCCAAGTCCTCTGAACGCACTCTGCAGAGTCTGATCCTGTGGGTCCCCTGGGTGCCTTCACTCAGGCATCCACGGAGATTGACGGCTTGTATGATCCACAGAAGGCAAGGAAATTTCCAGGAGTCCTGGGCTCCAAGGACCAGGCCAAAAACTGACCTCAGGAGCCTGTTTCCCCAAACTCTCCATCTGGTGATGAGGATGTAATAGGGGATTTTATTACTTTTCTATTGCTGTGTAACAAATTTCCACCAACTTATTGGCTCAAAACAACGCACACGTATTACCCTGTGATTCTGTCGGCCAGAAGCCCAACATCGGTCTCACCAGGATAAAGCAAGGTGTCGGCAGAGCTGACCCCTCTGGAGGCTCTCAGGGAGGACCTGTCTCCTGGCCTTTTCCAGCTCCTAGAGGCTGCCTGCATGCCTTGGCTCATGGCCCCTCCTTCAAAGTCAGCCACATGGCATTTTTCTGAGTCTTCTTTTGCGGTCACATGCTTCTCCCTCCGACTACAGCAAAGATGGGGTCTCTGCTTGTGAGGATCCCTGGGATCCCATTAGGCCACCTGGATAATCCAGAATAACCGCCCCGTCTCAAGATCCTTCATTGCATCAGCGAAGCGACTCCAGCCTTCTAAGGCGACAGTCACAGGTTCCAGGATGTGTGCGTGCGTGTGTGTGTGTGTGTGTGTGTGTGTGTGTGTGTGTGGAGGTGTTATTCTGCCTGGCACAGTGGTGGAGGGCAAGAGGCTTCCTTCACTGCCACGGTGCCTGTACACTCTGATGTTCCTCAGATCTGGTCCCTGCTTGTCTTCCATCCCAAAGATTCCTATTGCTGTCTATACTTTTCATCTAAATTGTCCTCCTGCCATCTGGGTGTGACGTTTCTCTCCACCGAATGCTGCAGAACCGATCAGTCCAAGTCTGCAGGCCCCAAAGGAGAAACCTCCGCAATCCTGGGGTGGGTCAGCTGTGAGTTGTCCCCAGCGCCCCCCCACAAGACAGAGAGCCCAACCAGGGTTCTCCAAGCCCTTGGTCTGGTTACAGAGAGAGGAAACAATTCACCTCTGTAGTTTTAAGCTTGGGAGCACTTATTTCTAACTGTTATGAGTTAATAGATTTGCTTTAAAATCCAAAAATTGCAAGGCCATCTCCCTATATGATTATCTGTAACTTTCAAAGTGTGTTGACTGCAAACCACTACGAATTCAGTCATAAATATTTAAAAATTTGTATTTCATTAATAACAATGGCATCCACATAATTCAAAAGACAATACAGGTATGGGTAAATGACATTATTTACTCGATTTATAGACCACGCATGCTGTGCGTATAGATTTTCAGACATAAAATATGACTCCATGGCCTTATAGGCAAGGTTTCAGCTAATGCGGGCCGACAAGTCCTGGTCTTATTTATTCCCCTGGGCTCCTCATGAATTGACTCGGATATTGCAGGCTTTCCCAGACCCTCTCCAAGGAAAGGCCAGTGAGTGGTCTCCATAGGAACAATTTGAGACAGAGTGGCTGCGTATTAGTGGCTGCACACGTGGCCTCTCCCTCTCCCTTAGTGCTTCTCCTGGAGGAAGGGAATCCATGTACACCCCCAGAATACTGAGCATCCCCCACGAGGAGGCCATGTCTTCTGGCCTTTCATGAAGAGCCCCCCCCAGAAAGTTGACCCCCACATCCAAATGGCTTTTCGAGGTGGCGAACCCCACCCAACCCCACTGTGACCTCTGCTCTCACTTTCTAAGCCCTACTCATCTCATCTATCTCTGAATTTCACCTCCTTATTTGTAGACTTCTAAGCCCTACTCATCTCATCTATCTCTGAATTTCTCCTCCTTATTTGTAGACGTCTCAGCTCAAGACACTTTCTGTTAACCGATGTTTTTAAGAAACCTGCAAGAATCATTACTTTCCTCCACTCTTCTGTCTTGGTCAATTTTGCCTTTTTGGTTTTGCGTTTCTCCTCTGTTCATTCTCTTCTGAGAACCCATGTGGGCTTACCTGAGAAGTGTGCTTTAGTTAAAGCTTATTAAATCATGTTACATTTATGATTTTTTTCTTTGGATGTAGTTAACCGTTAGGCCCAGTCAAGCTGTGACAAACTTACAACTCATCCTACACACACGTTTCACTCGAAAACTTATGTTTGCTTGGGATTACTGTCCTGCCTCTACAACACAGATTTTCATGAGTCTTAGCATTTTGTAATAAATATTCTCCACTCACTGCTTTTGCTTTCCACTTTTAGGACTGACTCAAGGGATGGGGGTTTCCAGTTGAAATGCTTTTCTAAGACTTTATTCTTCATAATGTTTCTCCCTAGACTTGGGGTGTTTCCTCTTAGCATCCCAACCTGTATATTTTTTAACAAATGAGATACTGGCAGAAGCCTATCAGTGAAGTAAAATCTCCCCAGGGATCGATTCATCTTCCCGCTTGTACTTCATACTCATTTCAGACATTTTTCCACACACTTTCAGGGGATGACGGTACTTTTCACCCAGGTGGAAAACCTCAGCAGAGGCACAGCAATGGAAGTGTCAGCTGAAGGCCATTCGGGAGGTTTTCATTCACAGATACACCTCACAAGAAGCCAGGCCCAGTTTTGGGGGTCTGCTTGAAACTTTGTGTTCCTGAAACAATTGTGAGAGGTAAGTAAGTATAAAACTAAGATCCAACAAGGCTAAATGACTTGCCTGGGAACACAGCAAATCAACCCCAGTCGGGCCAAGATATGTCTTCAGAAATGAATTCATTTCTGAACTCATTAGGAGTTCAGTGCGCCCTTTGGGACGAGGGCCCTTTGGGAGGAGATTGGGTCATGAATGGGATTTGTGCCCTCATAAAGGAGATCCTGGGGAGCTGGCTAGCCTCTTCGAACATGTGAGGACACAGAGAGCGGGTGCTGCGCATGAGGCAGAGAACACACCCTCCCTAGATGCCGAATCAGCCAGTGCCTTGCTCTTGGACTTCCCAGCCTCCAGAACTGTGAGACATACATGCCTGCTGTTTATAAATTACCAAGTGTCTTGTAAATTTTTTTTAAGTTTCTTGTAGATTCTGGATATTAGATCTTTGTTGGATGGGTAGATTGCAAAAATTTTCTCCCATTCTGTAGGTTGCCTGTTCACTCTGATGATACTTTCTTTTGCTCTGCAGAAAGCTCTTTAATTAGATCCCATTTGTCAATTTTAGCTTTTGTTGCAATTGCTTTTGATGTTTTAGTCATGAAGTCTTAACTCAAACAAATTTATAAGAAAAAAAACAAACAACCTCATCAAAAAGTGGGCAAAGGATATGAACAGACACTTCTCAAAAGAAGACATTTATGCAGCCAACAAACAAATGAAAAAAAAGCTTATCATCACTAGTCATTAGAGAAATGCAAATCAAAACGACAATGACATACCATCTCATGCCAGTCAAAATGGCAACTATTAAAAAGTCAGGAAACAATGGACGCTGGTGAGGCTGTGGAGAAATACAAATGCTTTTACACTGCTGGTGGGAGTGTAAATTAGTTCAACCGTTGTGGAAGACAGTGTGGTGACTTCTCAAGGATCTAGAACCAGAAATACAATTTGACCCAGCAATCTCATTACTGGGTATACACCCAAAAGAATATAAATCATTCTACTATAAAGACACATGCACACATATGTTTATTGCAGCACTATTTACAATCACAAAGACTTGGAACCAACCCAAATGCCCATCAATGATAGACTGGATAATGAAAATGTGTCACATATACACCATGGAATACTATGCAGCAAAGAATGAGTTCATGTCCTTTGCAGGGACATGGATGAAGCTAGAAGCCATCAGTCTCAGCAAACTAACACAGGAACAGAAAACCGAACACCACATGTTCTCACTCATAAATGGGAGTTCTCACTCATAAACAATGAGAACACATGGACACAGGGAGGGGACCATCACACACCTGGGCCTGTCTGGGAGTGGGGTGTGAGGGGTGAGGGGAGGGACAGCATTAGGGCAAATATCTAATGTATTTGGGGCTTGAAACCTAGATGATGGGTTGATGGATGCAGCAAACCACCATGGCACACGTATACCTATGTAACAAACCTGCACATTCTGCACATGTATTCCAGAACTTAAAGTAAAATTTAAAAAAGAAAAAGAAGATAATTTTTATGCCAAAGTAACGTAAAAAAATTACCCAGTATCAGGTGTTTTGTTACAGCAGCCTGAGTGAACTAAGAGAGTGCCCTTTCCTGTATAAGGGGTGGCTACAGGGCCCTCCAGGTCACGGGATTTGCTGCTCTGAAGACACAGAAAAACTGAGCCCAGTCAGCCTTCCTCAACCCCCACCCCACAGCACCTCCAGGGGAAACACGACTTCGCAGCACGAGAGGCCTGACTGCACAGCACTAGCTTCATGCATTTGGAATAGCTCCTGGTGCTGCTACCCTCGGTATGGAATGTGGGGCTGCTGTGGTCATGCTCATCTGAGCTCCGTCATGAACACCCAAGGGAGGACGGGAGTGAATAAATCAGTCCAGTCTCAGCAAGCTGGGCCCTCCCACCTGAAGATCTATAACTGTGGCATCCGCAGTCCAGGGGACACACTGAAATATGGGATGTCAGCAACTATTAATGCATCTGGAGCCACAGGGAAACTTGTTAATTGTTTATTTAATTAAATTTTTTATTCTTCATTTTAACATCGTGTAGCACAGATGCACAAACACACACTCACACACTTAATTACAGCCCGGCACACCAACTGCCTCTGATGCTTTGATACAGAAATTAATCTAGAGATGGAAGACAGAGCATAAATAAGGAAAATAAACAAACGCCTGGCTGTCACACTTGTTTTCTTCGTTCCTGTTTACTCACTATTTACGGCAGCCCCATAAAATCCTGTCATAATAACTCCTCCTATCAAAGGGCTGTCACGGCAAACCAGCATCACAGCAACCAAGTGTCCAAGCTTCCTTTGAATAAAGGTCCTAGATGACCCCCATGTTTAGTATAAACCTCCAGTTTCCCCCTCTACAAAATTATTTAGGGAAAAAGCGATTATTGGGGGATTTACGACGTCTTCAAGTATTGTACGTTTATTCAACCATGCATTCGTTCACTCATTGGTTTATTCAATAAAACTGTACCCGTGCCAGGCCCAGGACTGGTGCCACAGGGAACACAGATGCCAGGTCTGGCTGTGCATGTTATGGACACTCAGTAAACACTGGCAAGGCAGAAGTGAAAATGTTGGTTTCGATTTGGAAACAGGGAACTGATTTGGGTTTGAGATACCTGAGAAACAGATTAACCTGGTAGTTAGCCCTTCAGTAATTGTTCCTTGAAACAGATTTCAGGGGATGGCTGTGCCAGTTATGAGTGAATGCGCACAGTTCACTGGGGACTGGCTTGATCGGGGGTGGCTTGCAGCCGCGGCTACACGTTAGGGTCACCCGGAGAGTTAAATGAACGAACAGAATGCTGCCCACATCACTTGGAGATACGGTTCAGCCGACGGGAGGTGGCCCAGGGCTGCGTGATGAGCTCAAAGGTTCCCAGAGTGATTCTCACAGCCAGGGATGAAAATCAGAGGTGCCGGGGAAAGAACACGGACTTTCGTGAAGCTGAATCCCAGGAGTACTTATCACTAACTCTGTAACCGAGGGCAATTCACTTAACCTCTTTGAGACTTAATTTCTCATTGGAAAAAAAGAGAAATATAGGATATATAGCATATATTTATCTATAGGTAATCGTGAGACAAATGAAATAATAAAGGAAAGTTCTTAGTAAACTCTTCGTGCCTTATTAGTGCTCAATAAATGCTAAATACTATTATTAATACTACATTTCTGTTATTAACTTGAAAGTCAATGCGTTGTGGGAAGAATGAGGTCCTAAATTATAACGTTTTCCCTCCACTTAAAAAAAATCACTAACTGAGCAGACAAGAATAAGTAAAGACATCTCAGAATCAAGCAAATGCCCCAGCATGTCCTAGGAAAAATTAAAACTGCAGTAACGGTTCTGTTTGATTTAAAAGAAAATATATGTTAATTGAATATTTGGTAACTTTGCAAAGTTGACTAAACATTGAACACAAAAATAGTTTCCGAGATTCTTAAAGTAGTCAAAGACAGCTTCATCGTAATAGCCTTGTTGAAACCGGAGTTTAAAACCCACTGCTTTTAGGTCCAGCGGGCAAGGCAGCCACCCGTGGATGTGCAGTCCTTACCGGCAGACACAGGGGAGCTGCTGGGCTGGAAGGTCGTGAAACTGCTTTTAGGTGGCCCCGGGATGCTACTCACCACAATTCTGGTGGGGTCACCCCTGACTGACAAGTGAGGCCCAAGGAAATAACCCTGCCCAGTAAAAGATTGTCTGCCTTTACTTTGTAGGTAAAAATCCAGAGAGCTCTTTATCCTTTGGGGAACGTTCTAGTCTTTCTCCCTCAGGATACTTGTGTGTGGCAGAGGATACTGTTCCCACTAAGTGTTTCCACCTGTACATTCCAGAGCTAAACCCCATCCTGTTTCAGTTACAGGCTCAAACAATAAACATAAACACTTTCTACATCAGGCTAATTTATGGGCTCTGTTGTCCTGGCTTTCCCCAAGAAATTCCACTCCAAACACATTGAGAATGGGAAGAAAAAATCTGTTCTTAGAGTCACCATAAAAAGTATGCTATTGATTTAAGAAATTCATATTTTCTAAAACTAGTGATTCACGTTTGCGTGTGTATCACGCTGCCATCCACATTTACAAGAATAGTCGGAATGGTCGTTAGGAAGGACTACACCGACTTCTTACAGCCAACTGCAAGTTCTTTGTGTGAATGTTCCTTCCTGAGCTTTACTAAAAAGTTTTGTGCCACTGTACAAATTGCACATGTGAATCTCCAGGAAACTCGTTCATTTTCCAATTCATAGCTAGTGTTGCTCCAATACTGACACTTATCATCAAAGTGTTAAGTAAATCGGCATTAACCATTGCCTGAAACGACTGAATTGAGAAAATTTCATTAATTTCTCATTATTCTTCTTCACTGTGCACATGAGCATGTGATTTTAAGCTTTCATAATATGTGTGTATTGTTCAGTATTACAGACATTCGCAGCTGAAAAGCAACTCACGGATTACTTAGTGAGACCTAATCGTATTAACTTTACACTTGAAGAAATGGAATCAAGATGAACACATCTTCAATGGTTTACCCAAGAGCGCGTTGTATCTCATGTCATAAATTAATCCAGTCTTTAAAACCCATCATTTCATTTACCCATCCATTCATTTACTAGGTAAGTATTTGCTGTGCATCTCCTGTGTGCTAAGCATCATGCTGTGCTGTGGGAATACAACGATTAAGACCCAGTCCCCTGCCCACGGGGAGCCCTGCACGTTTATGGATAAGACAGGCAAGCCGGCAGGCGATGACAGAGTCTTGAGATAAAGTCACATGGCTACACCTGGCTGTTCTCTAGACGCCTCAAAAAGAGGAAGTGATTCAGGCACTGAGCGTCCTGGGAAGGACTCATCTGATTTTTAAAACGGTAAGCAACAGAAACGTGCTTTGACTTAGGGAAATCCAAAAACCTATATTTGATTTCAGATTCTGCTGCACGCGTCCTCTATGACCTTCAACAAATGACTTAGCCTTTCAGAGTGTCCTCATCTTTAAATGGGGATAATAATATGAACCCCAGGATATTTGACAAGATTATAGAATAAATACAGAATCCTAAGTACCGAGTAAGTAATTGTTGCTATTCTATACACTTATTTAAAACTTAGCCTCTTGGAGAAAGCGTTAGGGTAAAATTCAGGCTTCATCTACACCCGTGTCTTTCAGGATGGGGGAGAAAATGGCAGAGGGACTCAAACACAAGGCTTAGTCCCCACCTATTCTGTGCTCTTTCCACCCAAACGCATGGAATCAAGCTGCCACGGAGGCAGAAGCTCGGGGAGAACAGGAAACAAAAGCGCAGAGATACTGAGTTCAAGAGTGATTGCAGGCACTGCAGTGTTGGAAGAGGTGTGGGGCTGGACGGGAGTGTGGGGACACGTTAGAAAATCACTCTCAGAGGAGTTACCACAAAGAAAAGCTGTTTTTCTGATTTTCACATCCCATCACTCAATTTGCTGTAACCTACAAAATTCATGAATATGTACCAGTTCCCCATTGCACTAGGTATTTGGGGGTGGGGGCTGACCTTGTATCCAGATTCTGACAGGTGAATAAGTCCAACAACACCTTGACTTCTTAAATTCTAACTCTGTAAATTTGCAGATGAGAAACTAAGGTCCAGAGAGGTGAAGTGACACGACTATAGTCATTTAGAAGACACTGAGATGGGCTTAGATGCGTGAGGACTTTATAAAACCATGTGTGAGAGAGAATGGGTGGGGGGCAGGGTAAGGCCTTGCAGCAAGTCTGACCCAGTGAAAGAGCGAGGGAGGTAAGGTTGGATGGCAGCGTCCCAGATGGCCACGCACCCAGAGGAAGGTTTAGGAAAGCTGTGAAGCAAACGTCAGAGAACCCTTGGTCTTCCAGGACCGGCCTGGCCTTAGGGCCTCTGACGTTCTCAGTCATTGGCTGGGAGAACCAAGGAAAAGCTGATGTCGAGAGACATTTCAGAGGCAGATGCCACGGTTTTTGTTCACGTGTGCTTCCATAATTGGGGCTCTGTGCTACTCATGGCCACCAGGGTCCACCATGGGTAGGGGTTCTCACTGACTGCACATTGCAGGAGCAGCTCCTCCAGGGCCCTCATGGGGCTTTCTGCAGAGGGAGACACAGCTGAGGGAGGCAAGTGGGATGCTGTGGTCTACATTGGTACTAATGGTACACATTAGTACCAGCCCCAGCTGGTACTAATCCTCCCCCAGCCCTGCTACTCATTCTAAATGTCCCTCACTCTCAGCACCTTGGCAGGGCTCAGTGGCTTGTCTGAAGCCATCATGACCCGAAGGATCACACCCTTGGTCATCGTGTTCTTCTCATCCAAGCTTGCTGAGAGCACCCACTCACCTCTACGGCGGAACCCGGGTATACCAGGACGCACCGGAGTGGAGCCCTGGGCGTGTTCCTCCCTGCCCCACTGTGTACAAGCAGCCACAGCTCCTCTCAATGACCAGGGTCCATTTCCTCGGCCACCCCCTGAGGACAGCTCCGGAAGCAGGGTTACTTGGTGTCTCACGGTCAAGTAGCCTGTCTTTACCAAGGCCAGCAGCACACACACAAAAAACATTTCTCAAGGCTGCATAATTCTCTGTTGCAGATGGCAAGTCCTTGCTCTGGCGTCCCAGGAGCCTGCATTGTGGTTCTTCTGGGGAACTACTGGGAGCTCTAGGCTGCCTCTGTTCCCTTCTGAAGCATCCAGCACCATAGGGTCTGCAAGATCGTGTGGCCCCAGCAGCGGGGATGAATGCACCACAGTGTGGACCCACGGCAGAGCCCTTTCCTGCCCATGGGTGACACCTGGAAGCCTTCTGTGTCACCCACAATCTAGGAATGGGATGAGGCGCCACCAGAACCTGGGCACCATGCTTACTTCTTTGCAGTAATTGATACAAACGCAGTGACTTATCTTTTACTGTAGAGCAAAATCCTGGCACTCCTTAATTTCTGGTCCCTAAAATCTTCACTGGAGTGGTCAGCGCCCGAGTCTTTGCAGGGTTTACCCCCTACCTGCAGGAGCACATGTGTCTTCCCAGCTCTCTCAGTGCATAAGCCCCCTCTTGTTTCTTTTGTTCAGTCTGCATGAAGTCATTGATCATTACAGTGTTCTACAGTTCGGCCAGGCAGTCCGGGCCCGTTCAGTCTATATCATGCTGTGTTCAGTGTTGGTTCCTGCCCGTGGGTTCGTGTTCTCACCTCACTGACTTCAAGGATGAAGCAGCGGACCTTCCCGTAAGTGTTACAGCTCTTAAAGATGGCAGGCACCCAAAGAGTCAGCAGCAGCAAGATTTATTGTGAAGAGCAGAAAAACAAAGCTTCCACAGCTGGAAGGGCACCTGATCCGGTTGCGGCTGCTAGCTGGGGTGGCCAGCTTTTAGTCCCTTATTTGTCCCCACCCATGTTCCATTTTCGTCCTATCAGAGTGCCCTTTTTTCAATCTTCCCTGCGATTGGCTACTTTTAGAATCCTGCTGATTGGTCCATTTTACAGAGCGCTGATTGGTCCATTTTCAAACCTCTTGCTAGCTACAGAGCACTGATTGGCGCATTTTACAAACCTCTTGCTAGCTACAGAGCACTGATTGGTGCATTTTTACAGAGCACTGATTGGTGCATTTTACAATCCCCTTGTAAGACAGAAAAGTTCTCCAAGTCCCCACTCCACCCAGGAAGTTCAGCTGGCTTCACCTCTCAGTGCCAGGAGGCACAGAGTTCAGACAGCACTGTGGCTAAATTAACAGTGCATATCGTCAGTCCTGTGTGAGCTGTTTCTGATCCTCTTTTCCAAATGGAATGGTCGAGCATGCACTGGCAAACTAAGAGGCACATGCCCCGTTCTCGGGGCTTTGCTAATCGGCTCCAGTGGCTGTGATCTGGGCGACTGCTAGGTTAAGTCTGGTAGTAGTGGTAGTCTACATTCGTTCTCTGGGATCCATACAGTTTCTGCAGGGGCCAGCCTGACGATTCGATGGAGCAATGATCGGTACCAACACTCTGCACCCTTTAGGTCCTTAATGGTGGACTTCACTCTGCCTTTCTTTCTCATGTCCTGCCGAGATTTAGCGAGGTTGAGGGGGCAGCTTCAGGGTTTTTCACCTTTTCCAGTTGGCCTTTCCCACTCTGACAGCTCTTATCCCACAAACCAAGAACCCTAATGTGGGAGTGGCTCCACCTGCTCTGTAGTTCATGTCTCACAGTCCACTGAGGAACTGGGAAAGACCACTGCTGAAGCCACAGACCCAGCAGGCCCACTGCGAGCTGGACATCAGCCAGATCCAGTAATGACTTGGCCCCCAGGTCCCCTACTCTACCAGGAAAGCCAAGATGACTCTGTGGAATCTCTGGGTATCCCTGGCAACTCAGACCTTGTGCCCAATAGTCTTTGAAATGTCAGATAATTCCCCCTCCCCAATGTAAAGTCACATGAGTGAATGGCCACAGGTGCCCTTGGGGAAGGACTGGGGGAATGCGCATAGCTGGTCTCCATGCTGCAGGATCCTGCATTCTCAGGACAGGCCAGCTCTTCAGTCAATGGGTTTCAAGTCTGAAATTGGGTGTGTCTGGGGACTGAGCCGGAGGCTTGTCTTGGCTGTGGAGAGGTGGTCCTCAGCCTGCTGCTCCTCTGTTCTTCCTTCTTTATCATTACTATTACAGGCATAGGGTGGCACCCTTGTGGGCCTATCTGATGCTAAGAACAATCTGCTCTATCAGCCATCTCCAAACTCCCTGCAGCTCAGGCCCCATTGGCCACCCCTCCAACCTTGCTGTTCATCATTGCCGTGGCCTCTGGTTTCGAGCCCCCATTACTTTGGGGCCCCATCATCCCCAAAAAGACCTAGGCTTCCAAGAGCAATCCCAGGAACTTTGCTTCATTTCTTGACATCTTGTCTACAATGTTAAATCTCATATTCAGAAAAAAAAATTACTTCTAACTATTGCTTATCTGATTTACAGTCTGATCAAACACCCTCAAAATCCAATCCCAGGCATACTCCCCTAGCTCCCATGTGGACACATGCCAGCTGGCTTTTCCGTTATTGGGATGAAAAGTCTTTTCCTCCCCTCTCAAGCCCAGCATATTTTCAGCTGGGTTATGTTGGGCTTGAAGCCTAGCTGTGCCCTGGCCTCCTGCGGGGAAGATGCCTGTTGCTTATGGGGGAAGCTGCTGCACTTGTACTAGGATATGGCGGGGTCACCTCTGCAATCTCAGAGGACTCACAGGGACTGTAGGGTCAACGTCCACAGGGAACGCCATGCAGAGGTTTCCCCACCAAGGTTCCGCCTCACAGATCACAGAAATGCCTGGACTGAGCACCCACACCTCTCTGGAGCTCTGACACTTTCACAAGTACCTGCTGTTCAACTGCATCTGCCCACCCGTGCCAGGTAATGAGGGTCTCTTCAGAAGCTATCCTTGAAGCTCTCTGGCTCTCACACTTGACCTTTAACTGCTAGTTAATACAGCCCAGCCTCCTTTTCCTTCTGCAGTACATGAATTCAGCTTTGCAATAACCAGTCAACTGTGCTGTCTTCTTGTAGACATTGTTCCCCCAATATTTTCCAAATGCTTCCATCATTGCACCCGTCTCTGCATTATCCTCCACTGAGTGGTGCTTCAAGACCCACCTCAGTGAAATCTTTAGCAATCGAGCTGCCATCCCGCATCAAGGAGGACACGAGTCCCTGCCCTTCCACCAGTCATCATGGAGACCTTTTTACCTGCTAGCTAATTCATGTTCTAGACCCAAACCCACATTTTGTCACTTTTTTTCTCTGACCACTCCTGTGAGTCTGGGTCTTCTGAGAAGCAGAAGTCTGCAAAGATTCTAGTGGGAGAAAGGCTTGCATGAGAGAAAGTGGAGCTGGCTAAGAGGCAGCCCTCCTGCCGTGCAGGTATGAGCCCCAAGATAAGGACAGCGAGCCTGAAGGTTGGGTGGAAAGTCCCAGATCTGTACCCTCTGAGGAGGGCCCTTTAGGTTCCTGTGGGTCCTCACCAAAGCCAGCACTCACAGCCGCCCGTCTCTCCTTGTTGGCTGGCTGCTATGGGGAGCACGGCCTTGGCTCAGGTGAAGGGCAGGTGTGCAGGCCTGGCAGGGGGACTCTGGCCAATTGCACTCCTTGGCTGGAGGTGGGTGGGTGTGGCTTCAGCGCCACAGAGGAGTTGGGGACACAAGCCACCCTTCTTCCTTCCCGAGTTCTTTCCATGGGCCCTGGAGCCCACTGCACGTGACAACTTCATTATTGTGACTGTAATGAGAAAATCACTAGGAGTACAAGGACATGAGGAATTAATTTCTGCTCTGTTTAGAGAAGATGTTGAACTTTCTTTCAGTGGCCAAAAGGCAAAGCCCAACGTCATGGCCGAAGAGGTCTGGAGAAACTAGGACATGGCAGTCACATCCCTCCCCACAGGGGTCACCGCGCTGCCTGCAAGGAACTTCCTGAATGCTGCCTCTGCACAGCTGGCAACCAGGGGTTCTGAGAGCTTGAAGGAGCACGCATTCTTTACTATGACACAACTAGGAAAAAATCACAGTGCTAAGTTAGCTGAGTTAAACTCGGGGCGGTGCTCTGCCGGGAACCCTGCTGTGGAGAGATGTTTATCCAATGTGCTTTCTGCAGGGACCAAAGACAGGCTGATGCTTTTATGAGACGCTGTGGTTTGCTCTTGGGTAACAAACACCAATGAAAAAAAAACAGGAAGTTTCCACTTTAAGATGTTCTAAATGAACTATTTAATATACTAAATGTAATGAGTCGGTCCCCTGCTGACTTGCATTGAAGAACATAAATACGTAATAAACTAAACTAAGCTACTTGGGACCATTTGAAAATACATTCTCCCAAGAACAGCCTCTGGTTTACTGTCCTTTTGATAAAACTTCCTCCAAGTGACAATCATTGTCTTTAACACAAATGCACATTGTAGAACTTTCTTGAAAAATAATAATTATGTGGATGCTTTTGAACTAAATTGTGAAATTAATCCCATTATCCTTAAATACATCATAGTTGTATTTTACTTAAGTTGATTTTGCCTGTCCCATTTTTAGATATTTTTAAAAATCTGATTTCATTTCTCCCTGGATTTTGTTTTTTGTAGTAACTTTACAGCATCTTTCCAAAACCAACCATGCTAAATGGAAAACATGCCTTTGATTAAGAAAAAATTACATATTTTCCATTTATAATAATGGAATGCTTTGTGGTACGATATTCATTGCAAACATTAAGCATATACTGATAAGGTTCAGTTAACACTGACGTGCTCATAATATTTGGATCATTAAACTGCATCTACTTTATCAGATTTTACTTACTTAAATAATAACTGAGACTCTAGAAACTTTTCTCTAATAACCTGCCGATAGTGGTAAACTGGACCTTTGATCACAAAAATTCTGCAGGCTTTCCTGATTTCTGTGATGTGAACACGCTCACCATGGCTCTTCCCAAGCCTCCATGGTGATGTCCTGGGATGTAGGATGCGAAGAGGTGGGCAGAATTTGTTCTGTGGAGTTGGTATGGCTGAGAACAACCCATCCACCAAACCAATTTCTAACCTGCTGTCTGCCTTCCTTGGTTCTGTTGAGTACACATGGTCCACCTTCTCTACCCTTGTAGCCTAACAAAAACTCTGGCGTCAGTAGCACAGACAAAGTGCAAATGCGCTCTGCCCTCCGAGGCCTCCGGGGCTCGCGGCGGTGCCGGCACAGAGCTGTGGTTACTGGGCCGCTCCGCCTTCAATCACGACAGAAGGCCTGTGAAGTCAGTGGCGTTTCTTGCTTTTTGGGTTTGGAAGCTGATGCTCAGTAGGATTCAGGGACTCCCCCGGGGTGGGACAAACTGCCGGGAAAGTTCCCTGCCCACTGGGCCTCACCGGATTTCCCTCCTAGAGGGCTGGTCACAGTGGCAAGGGTGAGATTGGGAAGATCAGCAATTTGACCTGGGTCCATTTAGGGGCAAAGCTGGTAACCTTCCTGGAATACGTTTCTTATAAACCTCCATTGTGTTGGATGCTAAAGGGGTCGATGGCTCCTTGTGGAAAAGGACAACCCAACGAAGACACCGCTAAAGGAGGAAAGGCGGCCGACGGAAGGGCACAGGGAAGCCCTGGCCCAGCCGAGCCTGCTTGCCTCTCTCCCCACCCTCCCAGCACCACCCGACTGGGGCCAGGACAGGCCACTTCCTCAGCGGGACACCTGTCCAAGTCCGGACAAAACACCAAAGCCCTGTTCTTTGTTCCCCTTTGCACAGCTGAGAAAGCTTGGGAGTTTCAAAAGAAATTTTTACTAAAACATCATTGGAAAACAAACAACAAATGAACAAAGAAAAGACTAAAAGCACGAAAGCCGTCTTCAAAGCACGGATACGGAGTCCTACGGAATCTCCCCACTTCATCACGGTTGTGGGCTTGCTCAGCAGTGCACCCCGGAACCTGGCTGTCAGAGCCCCCACCTTTGCACCCCCTGCCCATCTTTGCCACCTCTTTTCTAGGGAGAAATTCTTGCTACATAAGAGAGAAATGACGTGAGACACGTGGGCTGGTGTCATAGCTGGAAAAATGCAGGCCTTGCCCTCCAGAGGTTGCCAGGTGCAGAGAAAGAAATCAGCAGATCCTCGATTGCTCTCCAATTCCAGGGAGCATGGTGGGTAGAGACCAGGATGTGGGAGGGAGCCAGAGACACCCAGGACAGCACCCCAGATCTGCCATTGTTCGGCAGCACGACTCTGCAAGGTGATGCAGTTGGGCAAGCCCTGGCGTCCTCCTCAGTAAGACAGAAACACCACAGTGCCTGCCGATGGGATGTGAGGACAGAGTGAAATGGCAGTGCCTGGCCTGTTGTGAGATGAACTCAAGGTGAGCTGTTAGTGTCATTACAAAGGATGACTTGAGCTTCACTTCTCCGGGACTCCTGACCTTGCTCCTTACAGGGGCAAATGGCAAAGCATACCTGTGGGTAGCCCTTAAACTGGCACAGCTCTGGGAATTGCTGAAAGGCCAAAGGAACAAGGAGAAATTGTGCAAATGGAGTTTTCTTTAGGAGCCTTAAGAACCGAAAGCCAAGACAAAGCAGAAATGTGGAGCATCTTTCTGGAGAGGTCATTCTTGCCTAGGACTTCCTTCACTACCGTGAGCAATTTCCATGCCCCAATCCTGTGTCATCCCTCACGTGCCTCCCCCTAAATAAATAGAAAGAAAAAAATCCAAAGAAAGAAGGGAGGGAGGGAGGGAGGATGGGAGGGAGGAAGTGAGGGAGGGAGGGAAGGAGGGAGGAAGGAAGGAAGGAAGGGAAGGAGGGAGGAAGGGAGGAAGGAAGGAAGGGAGGAAGGAAGGGAGAGGAGGGAGGAAAGAAAGAAGGAAGACTATTACCCAGAATAGCTTGATGGTTTTAAACACTTTTTAAGTTGAGTTCATTTCCCCCCAATTGTGTCTCACACACTAGACTATAAGTTCCAAAAGGGCAGGGGCAACGTCCGCCCCCATCACTATCAAAACTCCAGTCCTAGAGCAGTGCCTACCACATGACACACGCAAAACATGTTGGCTTAATGAATAAAGAAAAAGCCAAATCATAAAGCTGATAAAATTGCTAAGTTAGGACTTCCAATTAAAGATGAGAAATAAGGCAATCATCCTGTCCTTATCTCTAAAAATGACAACAGTGGACAAAAAAATAAAAATAAAGTAGAAAACCCCAGTTTAAATTAAGAAAAGGAAACATTTTCAGTTCAAGAATACGAAGAATTTCTACCAGTTCAAGTGGCACTTTGACCTGCTGAGAATACTTCCTGGCTGCCTCTTACCATCAGCCCACCCTCTCCCACCTGCCTGACGCCCACTCCTCTCTACCTGCCTGGACATCCACCTCTCCCACCCGCTCTGGACAACCACCTCTCTCCCACTGCCTGACGTCCACTCCTCTCCCACCTGCCTGACGCCCACCTCTCTCCTACCTGCTCTGACGCCCACCTCTCCCACCTGCTCTGACGTCCACCTCTTTCCTACCCGCCTGACGTCCACCTCTTCCTACTCACTCTGACGTCCTGCTGAGTTGCCTTCATAATGGGATCAACTTCCCTGCCTGCCAGTGCAGGCCCTGATTAGCTGAGGCTGATGTTCTCAACCTCATGGGTGTGATGCCCAGAACAGACACACAGTCCAAGTCAGATCCATGCAGACCTGCAGGACTCAGCTCTAACACTCTGGTTGACCTTCTAGAAAGGCAGTGTTTTCCTACTGGAAGTAAATGAGACATTGAGTTGGCCAGGAGATCCAGCCAGGCTCTTGAGACCACAATGGAGGGCTTGCTAGAGAATCGGGGCAACGCCGAGGATGCAGAATTAAGAAATAGAAACTGCTTCATGGCTGTGTTGTTTAAGGCCTGGATGAATCTCACTTGAAGCCAGACTTGCCTCTGGGATGCTCCGTGGGGGAAAATAGAGTGTTTACATTCAGGGATGTTTCAGTTGGGTTTTCTAGAGCTTGCAAGGGGGTCTGAACTGCAACTGTCCCAAAGCTGACAAACATCTCTTGAGAGTCTTACCTTTTCCTGGAGGTGAAGGACCTTGAGGAGTCTGAGGATCCTACAGTGAAAACCAAAGGTGCCGGCACGGATGAGTGACAGGAGCATTAGGGAAAGGCCATCTCCACCCCAGAGTGTGGGCAGGAGGTTGCCTCTGGAATTCTTGGCCTATTTTCTATGGACATGGCTTCGTAACCTGGAGAAACAGCCAGACAGAAGAAAATGCTAACCTGAGATGTATGAACAGAGAAAAATCAATGGTACCTCACAAACCATTGAGCTAAGAGGCATCTGAGAGTCGCTGCCAGTTCCTGTGTGGGGGATCGTTTTACCCCAGTCAGGTGAAGCCCCCAAATCTAAGAAAAAGGATTTGTCCTCAGAGGAGAAGACAGAGTAGATTTTTTGGGGGGGAAAAGTATTTGGTGACAGCACAACTGTTTGGAAGTTATTGACTGTAACAGCCAGTGCTCTGATACAGTTAGAATGTTTGTCCGCTCCACATCTCCTGCTGAAATGTGATCCCCAGTGTTGGAGGCAGAGTGGTGGGAGGTGTTTGGGTCCCGGAGTGGGTCCCTCATGTGTGGCTTGCTGCTGCGGGAGAGCTGCTTATTAAAGAGTGTGAAACCTCTCCCAGCTGCTGCACCCTCTCTCGCCAGGTGACACATCCACTCCCCCTTTGCCTTCGGCCGTGAGTAAAACCTTCCCAAGGCCTCTCCAGAAGCAGTTGTTGGCACTATGTTTCTTGTACAGTCTGCAGAACTGTGAGCCAAATAAACCTCTTTTCTTTACAAATTAGGCACAATGGACTAACGCACATTCTCTGCACTCCCCACCCTGTTTTTTGAGCAATTAGCTGGTGCTGATAATACCCATTCCAATAAAAATATAAATAATATTCAGAAAGACCTAAGATGTACCACGTGCACAGCCAAGGGAAATCACGAGCAAAGAGCTAAGAAGACTTCACTTAAGAAGAATCACCACAGGTAATAGAATAAAATTTTAGGCAAATACTTCTCTGTACTCTCAAATAAATTGAAGAGTAGACAAGACTATTTTGGGGGGATGGTTGGAAAATACCTTTAAAAAGTTGTACAGGAGATATAAACTGAAATTGCAGAACTCAGAAAAGCGATAGAAGATAACAATCTGACTGTTACGAGGAAAAAAAAATCAGATTATATGCCACTGAACACAGAGTCAGTAATCTGATAAAATCACCCAACAATAAACTAAGAAAGAAGAAATAGTGAATAAAGGTAAAGTGAGAAAATCTCAGGTAGAATAGAAAAGAACTAAATTGAGTATAATTGGTGTTCTTGAAGAGGTGGAGAGAATAAACAGAAAACTAAAGGTACTCAAATATAATACGGAGGTAAGAAGAGTTAGAACACTTCTAAAATAAAAGGAAAATCTGAACCTGAAGATACAAAAGGAATATTTTGTACCAGGAAAAGAAAAGATACGATATTATCAACACTAAGGAATGTTTCTGAGCTTTAAGGATAAGGCACAAATGCTGTAGACATCCAGACAGAAAGCAAGTCCTTTGTACAGGACAAAAGAAGGTGAACCTCAAGCATCTCTCCAGGAACATTCAACATGTAAGATACATGAAAAAATGCTCAGGATTTGGAAAGGGAGAAAGTGTATTTACCCTATTAAAAGAGAAATCAAAATAAAGAATTCAGAAATGCAGAAGTAGCAGAATGAAGGAACTCAGTGTGAACATTACATGTAATTATAAGGCTAACTAAATATAAATATTTAATAAGGTCAGTTTTTAAAACATAATAGCAATTCTGGTGTTAAATAAATCATTAAGAAATGAGAAAAAATAAGTTTAAAGATTGAGAAAATTATTATTACATATAAGAATATAAATATAACTTTTCAAAGTAATTACAATTAAACTTAAATGTCTGGAAAATGGAGGATGGAAAGTTTTAGTTTTTAGTTTTTTTTGACTGTCATAAACTATTTTCTACTGCATCAACACTGTAGAAGTTTTCCAATTTCTCTGCATCCTTGCCCACTCTTGTTTTCTGTTTTGTTTTCATAATGGCCATTCTAATGGGTGTGAGGTGGTATCTCACTGTGGCTTTGCAGTAACTATTAGTGATGTTAAGCATTTTTTCATGTGCTTACCAGCCATTTGTATATCTTCTTTAGAGAAATGTCTATTCAAGTCTCTTGACCATTTTTGAATTGGGTTTGTGGGGGTTTCTTTGCAAGTATTGAGTTGTAAGAGCTCTTTATACATTCTGGATATTAATTCCTTATTAGATATATGACTTGAAACATTTTCTCCCATTCCATGTGTTGTATTTTTACTCTTTCGATGCACAGGTTTTAAATTTTGCTGATGTCCAAAATTATCTATTTTTTGTTGTTGCCTGTGGTTTTGGTGTCATATCAAAGAAATCACTGCCAAATCCAGTGTCATGATGATTTTACCCTATGTTTCCTTCCATGAGTTTTATAGTTTTAACTCTTAGGTTAGGTATTAAACTCATTTTGAATTAATTTTTGTGTATGGTGTAAAGGAAGAGGCCAACTTCCTTCTTTTTCATGTGGACTTCTAGTTTTCCCATACTATTTGTTGAAAAGACTCTCCTTTCCCCAGTGAATGGTCTTAGCAACTGTTAAAAATCAACTGGCTGTTTATTATTTTTGGACTGTATTCTAGTACATTGGTCTATATGTCTGTCCTTGTGATAGTAACACACTGTTTTGATTTTGGCCACTCGATAGTAAGTTTTGAAATCAGAAAGTTTTAGTTCTTCAACTTTGTTTACTTTTTCAAGATTATTTTGACAATTTGAGGTCCCATGAGATTCCACATAAATTTTATCATGAGTTTTTTATTTCTGCAAAAATAATGTTGGGAATTTGATAAAGATTACATTGACTCTGTAGATCACTTTGAGTGGTACTGTCATCCTAACATTAAATATTTCAATCCATGAACATGGGATAACTGTTCACTTATTTATATATTCTTTAATTTCAACATTTTGTAGTTTTCAATAGAGAAATCTTTCACCCTCTTGGTTAAATTTATTCCTAATATTTTGTTCTTTTTACGTGATTATAAATGGGATTGTTTTCTTAATGTCTTTTCTGAATTATTTTTAGTGTCTATAAATGCCAACAGAGTTTTATGTATTTATTTTGTATCCTGCAACTTTGCTGGATTTCTTTATTAGCTCTCACTAATAAAGAAAGGTTTTGATGAATACTTTAGGGTTTTCTTTCTTTTTCTTTTCTTTTTTTTTTTTTTGAGTTGGAGTCTCGCACTTTAACCCAGACTGGAGTGCAGTGGCGTGATCTTGGCTCACTGCAACCTCCACCTCCCAGGTTCATGCCATTCTCCTGCCTCAGCCTCCCGAGTAGCTGGAACTACAGGCGCCCGCCACCACACCTGGCTAATTTTTCGTATTTTTAGTAGAGATGGGGTTTCACCGTGTTAACCAGGATGGTTTTGATCTCCTGACCTCGTGATCTGTCCACCTCGGCTTCCCAAAGTGCTGGGATTACAGGCGTGAGCCACTGCGCATAAGATTATGTCATCTGCAGACAGGTAATTTTACATCTTCTTTTCCAATTTGGGTACTTTTTATTTATTTTCCTTACCTAATTGCTCTGGCTAGAACTTCCAATACTACGTTGAGTCGAAATAGCCAAAGCAGGCATTCCTGTCTTATCCCTGATCTTAGGGGGAAGCTTTCAGTCTTTCACCATCGAGTATGAAAACAAAACCATTGTAAGGTAGTAGCATGGTGAGATTGTCCTACTAGCTATGAAAATATATTGTAAAATGAAGACAATTTAAAAAGTGAGGCATTGGTATACTCATAGGCTGACAAATCAATATGTAGTAGATAATGTCAAGGTACAGAGCCATATACCCCTGACCTCTGAAAATGCAATATGTGTAAAGGCACAGACTTGAATCTGCAGGGAAAGATGAGCTATTCAACAAACACAAATTGTCTTCTAAAATGGTGTAGCTAACTGGAAGATAACATAAAGTTGGATTCAAACAATATTAATATATGGTTTTTTGAGAAATTACAGATAAATCAAATGTTTAAAATGGAAAACAAGGAACTATTAAAAAATAGAAGAAATCATGGCATAATTTTTTGATTCTCATAATTTTATAATGTAGAAACAGTTCCTAATATTAATAAAATAATGAAAGTAAGAAAAAAATTGAAAAATTTAACTACGTAAAAAGAAATGATTTCTACATGGCAATATCCCCTAGAAAAAAATTTAAAACATAAACAATGAAAGTGATAAAGCAGATTTGCAATTCATAATATGGGCTAAGGATTAATTCCCTGCTATATGTGGGTATTGTATGTATGTGTGTATGTGTGTGTCTGTGTGTGCGTGTGCATGTCTGTTCAGCTATATATACTAGAAATCAGCAAGAAAAAGACTGATAACCCAATAAAAATAAGCAAAATATATAAGCAGGCAACAAAAAATGGACTACAAATTACTCTTAAGCGTATTAAAAGATGCTCAACCTCATTCATTATTTTAAAAATGCAAATTGAAGTTACACTGAGATCCATTTTTCACCTATCAAATTGGGAAATACCAAAAAGCTTGACAAAACTCCATGTTGATGTGAGTGTAGGGAAACAGGTCGGCTAACACATTGCTGGTTGGACAATAAACGAGTACATCTCCAGTTGTGAGCAGTCGGCAATATCTATCAAAACTACAAATGCATAAACCCTTGACCCAGCTACTCCACTCCTGGGAATTTACTCTACGGAAATACTTGTACCTATCCCGTGTGAGGTTTGTACAAGGTTAGTACTCACTGGAGTATTGTTCTGGTAGCACGTAATTGGAGATAACCTAAACGTACAACGTGAGATTGGTTAAATAACTGATGGCACACCCACACAGTGGACTACTATGCAACTGAAGTAAGAAATGGGAAAGCTTCGTATGCGCGGATGTGGATAAATGCTTCAAATGTATCGTAAGCCTTTGAAAAAAAGAACATGATTTAGAATTGTGAGTACCCTTTTTTTCCGAAAAGAGGATGCATGGAAAACACCTCTAGAAGTATATGCAAAACCGTTAAACCATTTCCAAGAGTGGAGTTTGGATGTCTGAGACAATGGGAGGTTTTTCACTACATATAGGTTTTGTTTTTCGGATTTTGGTTTTGGTTTTTGAGGTGGTGTCTTGCTTTGTCACCCAGGCTAGAGTGCAGTGGCACAATCTCAGCTCACTGCAACCTCCGCTTCCCTGGTTCAAGTTATTCTCCTGCCTCAGCCTCCTGAGTAGCTGGGATTACAGGTGCCCACCATCACGACCGGCTAATTTTTATATTTTTAATAGAGATGGGGTTTCGCCATGTTGGTCAGCCTGGTCTCAGACTCCTGAGCTCAGGTGATCCACCTGCCTCAGCCTCCTAAAGTGCTGGGATTACAGGTGTGAGCCACCGCACCTGAGCACTACATGTAGTTTCTTGTCATAATTTCTATTTATTAAAAATTATATATCCTATTTCAAAGTTAGTAAATAAAATAAATGAAGCAAGATAGAAAATGTTCTCTTATAAAATTGGAAAATCCTGATGGGACTGTCCCCCGCGTTGGGAAACTGTGGCTGTCTCTAGCGGGTATTTGGCCATGCAGCGTGCAGGCTCTGCAGGACACGGTTCTGTCACGGCTCGTGGAGGGACCACAGATCCTGACGGCCACAGCTTGTTGCTCCTCTTGCATCACCAATGTGGCTGTCATGCTGCGTTACTATGAATGTATATGATTTATTGGATATTATATTAAGAATAAACTGATACATAATATTTTCCTCCTCTTATCTTTTTTGTTTTTACAAAATAATAAAAATTCCTGCATTCACTGCATGATAATACTAAATTAAATTAATCAAAGGGAAATTGTAATTGCCTGCATCCTCACCATTTTGAAGACTAATTGAAAGCTTGTCTACTCCACTTGAATAAAGATTTTACATCAGTTTTGCATCCAAATGAATCAGGAATATTGAACATTTGTTCTGTAATTTTACATTACCATAATGTTTTTAAAGGACAGGTTGGGACTCTTCAGTGAGTTATGAAATCTGTTGGATCACAACCAGGCTTTAAAGGAAATGAGATAGAATAAGCATGATAGCATAGAAAACGTCAGAATGAATGACAGATAATAAAAATGCACACAAATATGTGTCTTGGGTTGTGATGAAAACTGTATTTCTTACCCACCAGGTGCTGGGGGCTCTGGTGCTGGAGATACAATGACCAACAAGATCAATTTTTATCCAATCCTTACAGAGTTTACAGGCTACTGGGGTGGGGCAGGCGATAAACAAACAAGCAAGTAAATCAGTGGGTCCAGATGGTGAACAGCACCAAGAAGGAATTCACAAGCTGCTGGGGGAGGAATGCCAAGGACGGCCTTAGCGTCACGGAGGAGCCTCTGAGAAGGAGGAAAAGCCCACCATGTTGGGGGTGCAGGGAAGGGAGCTCCAGGCGAGGGGGTGGCAAGTGTGGACCCTGCACAGGGAGAAGGTGAGATGTGTGCCAGGAGGGGAAGAGGCTGGGAGGGCAGCGCAAGGCTGGGATGGATAGGTCCGGACCGTGCCAGGCCTCGCCGGCTGTAGGGAAACACATGTGGATGGTGCGCTAAGTGCAGCAGGAGGCCCCAAACGAACTTCCATCAGGGGACTTACATGTTAGTGCTCACAGTTTTAACATATCATCCTGAGTTCGCAGAGTAGGGTGAGTTTAACATAAAGCAAGGGGGGAAGCTGGGTAAACAGCTGGGAGCTTCTTGCTGAGTCTCGGCCTGCGGTGATGACAGCTTTGTCCAAGGTGCTTCCAAGAAAGAGGAGAGGAGGGAAGGGATTTGACATTGATTTGGGAGGCGGAACGGACATGCATCAATGTGGGGGTGAGAGGGAGGGAGATGTCAAGAAGGACGACCAGCCCTGTGGTTTTATTAGCTGGGTGGATGCCAGTACCATAGCTTGCATTTCTGTGGGCACCTGCTCATCTAACACACTTAATACAACGTCAGTGGCATCACATGCAACCAGGTGCAGCCTAAGGGATGTGCCTTCCCTCACACGTAATGCAATGACTTAATGTGGACACTTTAAATGCCTTTCCACTGCTGGAATTTTGTGCATGTATGCATTTCTTACAACTTTGAATTATTCAATTTACGCTCAGAATAGAGCGGTATGTTTACACTCTATGTGGTTTTCTTTTGACGTGATAATTTCATGATGTTTCACCTCGGTGGGGTCCATAAGGCTGTTTTCTAAAAATTCATAAAATGTCGAGGACTCAGGCAATTTGATTATCTGGGAAGGTGAATCCTCATGGAAAGTGTGGAACGCTTTCTTATTTTTCATCTCATTGATTTTAGGTCTTGCTGTTAGCGGAGTTGACACAATGGAAATATCAGTTTTGCTGTCTACATGATTTGTTATTGGTCTTGACTCTAGTCTCTCCCATTCATTTTAAATTTCTTAAACGTTTTCAGCTTTTTACTAAAAAGTTAGAAAATAAAAATAGAAAATGATGAAAAATTATCAATTAAAAATATTAGGATGGAAACATCTCAATTTCCAAATTTATAGTAATTTGGACCTACAGAATTATTATGCATAGTTACACACAAAAAACATTTCAAGCTAGGTTTAAACAAGCTATAATGTGATGTGTTCAGTTAGTTATTAGGAAATGGTTATGCGTAGATGAATGCTGTGCTGTGCAGATTCCCTGGGCCTCCCCTGCCTTTAATGGAGCGGGTGGCTTTGTACCAGACAGGTGGGCTGCCAGGGTGCCCTTACCTGCCTGGATATCAACATGCCTCCCCTTAAAACAAGATCAATGCAGGATTGCATTTTTCCGTCGCTGAGTTACAGCTAACAAGTAAAAACGTATATATAGGGGTGGAGAGAAAGCAATTTTTAGAAGTCTTTTTAAAAAGGCTTAAACTAGGCCAGGTGTGGTGACTCACACCTGTAATCCCAGCACTTTGGGAGGCTGAGGTGGGTGGATCACGAGGCCAGGAGTTTGAGACCACCCTGGCCAATATGGTGAAACCCCGTCTCTTCTAAAAATACAAAAATTAGCCAGGTATGGTGGCGTGCATCTGTAGTCCCAGCTACTCGGGAGGCTGAGGCAGGAGAATCACTTGAACCTGGGAGGCGGAAGTTGCAGTGAGCCGAGATCGCACCACTGCACTTCAGCCTGGGCAACAGAGTGAGACTCCATCTCAAAAAAACAAAACAAAACAAAGGCTTAAACTAATAGCCCAAGTAATTGCAGTGGGGTTGACGGTGTGTAGAAAAGCCTACAGATAATGCCTTTAAGAGAACATGCTGAACATGCTCTTTTCTGTGGTTTTCTAAACAGTTAAAAAATGGTGTTTTTTTGTTTTTGCTTTTTTTATGTGTTTTTTTGTTTCTTTTTTTGTTTTTTGGGTTTTTTTTTTTTTTTTTTTGCAAAATTAAATTGGAAGAGAACTTTTGCAGAACCACGGAAGCACATCTTTGGGGCACAGGTGTTCCAGGAACATGGTTCAAAAACCACAGGAACAAACACTGCCTGGGAATCACGATATTGATAACTTAGGAGTACACTGGGAGGGAGTTAGATGCCACTTGGCAGGTTCTGTCCCATGTCCTCTTCCAGCTGTCTCCTTCCTCCCCAACAGTTTTAGAAATACAGCCAAATAATGTTTGCAATTTCTGTGCGATATTGAAAGGGCAGCAATAACAAAAAATTGGGAGTGGGGAGCCCAGACTTTCCCTCTGTAACTGTGTGGCCCTTGGGCAAATAAGCTCACACAGCTCAGTGCTCTAGTCTCTTAACATTCATCCCAGGAGGCGGTTCTCAGCAGGAGGCGGTTCTCAGCAATGCACACGTAGTTCACGAGGCAGGTCTGCACACTGCGTGATCTACAGCAGGCCTTCACTGTACGGCAGGCATCTTCATCAATTAGTCAGCAATAGCTTTTTTCCACTCTACGTGCATCTCAACCATCAGAGGTGTGGGCAATAAAATAAATGGGTGCAGAGCCCTGCCCTTGACAGTGAGTAGGGAGAAGGGAGTGGACAGGATTGCAGTCCTCCTGCCCGCCACTATGCTGGGCTCAGGCAGTGGCTTCTGTCTAAAGAACCACATATTTAAAGAGATCACGTGTCTCTCAGTCTGGTATTTCATTCATGGGCGTTAGTTTCTTTGTGCGGCACAGGGTTGCTGTTCCCAGTGGTTAATGGCCACGTGAGTTGACTGCTGGTGCTGGACCTTAGGTGTGCCAGTTGTAACTGGGAGAAATACCCAGTCTCTCTGTATGCAAACCGCTCTGGACCACTGGGATATGAAACTTGTGTCCCATATTTGGTACTGTTCTGAAAGAAGAGACATGGCTCAGGGGCCATGACAGGAGGCCCAGGCTGGCCTCCTTACCCCAGAGACGCACACACAAACCTCTCAGCAGGATGAAGACAAATCCTAAAACCAAACGATGGATAGGTGTGACCAAACCCCAGAACTACCCAATTTTAAAGTGTGATTAATTAAATCACAACTGTGATTTGCTTTGGTGCTTTTCACCCTTAATTTTAAAACATAAGCTTGTTCCAATGATATTTAATCAACTGGCACTTTAAAACCTTGTTTCTCTAAATCCTAATCTAATATTTAAGAACTATAAACAACACTTCAAATCTTTGTGTGTGTGTGTATGTCTATATTTGGGGAGGATTCCCCCGCTTTGTAAAAATGAGTGGTTTAATTTCATCCAATGTAAAAAAAAAAAAAAAAAAAAAAAAGAAGAAGAAGAAGAAGAAAGAAAGAAGAAATCCACGAATCTGGAGCTTGCCGTCACACCGTCACCAGTGCCATCAGCGGCAGGACCCTTCCCTTCCTAGGTACTTAACGTTTGTGGAAGATGCTAAAATGCTTTCACATATATGTGAAATAGTTAAAACAGACATCATTGTCTAAATTTTTTCAGTCAATAAACAGAAGTTACCTGCCAGAACCACACGGCCAATACACGTCTGAGCGGGTCCAGTGCTTGGGTGGATGGATCAGTGGTCCTGCCCTGTCCATGGGGTGGGGGATGTAACCTGAAGTCAACGTGTTGGTATGAGTGATGGTATGCATGTGTACGTAACCCTAATTCCAGGAAGAGAAAAAGTCCCAAGGGAACCACACCAAAGGGTGGGGACCAGGAACAAAGAAATAAAAGAAATTCTGCAAGTAGAACTCATGGACTGCCTTGATTAATGGCCGCCCACGCACCAAGGTGTGCTGCTGTTTACTTAGACCTCAGCCAGGGAGGCGGGTTCCGGATTCCTGAGGATTGCTCCACCGCTGGGCAAGCTGAAAGTCATCAGCAGTGATGTCTGAGGCACAGCCACCAGCCAGTCATCCACTTTGCCAGCTTGGAGCCAGGCAGAGAGATGTGTGCACACCGGGACGGCTGCCCTGCACTCTCTCCTCACCCACACAGCTGTGCTCTCAGGCCCTCACAGGCCTCTGTGCAACCTCGCAGCTCCGCGTGGCATCCGTTCTGCTCATAGCTTCATCTCGCATGTGTCAAGGCTTAGGGTAACTTTGTCAGTTGTGTGGAGGGGGCAGTGATAAAAAGAATAGGACACATAAAAGAAGAAAAGAGGGAAGGCTTGGCATTCACCTGGAAAGAGCAGACTTCGATTTGCTGCAAACCCACCTGGGAGAAGACGCGCCCAGCCCACATTGGGAAGTAATCAGGGAAGGGTGCAGAACTTTCTCTTTCCAACCTCCCTGCTTCTGTGGTTTTCACTAAACTTCTGCGTTCCAGGAAGGAACTGATTGAAAGCCTCAGGGCAGCCCCCCACCACCCTGAAGAGGGCCCGGCTCGGGCATCCGGGCACCAGAGAGGTTGGTTCAGTGCATACTTACTCATGCCCACAGCTTTGGCTTACTGACTGTGAAGTTACTAGTCTCGTAAGTATCTTGCCAAGCTGAGCAGGAGCCTTCTTTCTCTCCCTTTCCCTTCGCTCAGCAACATAGGAATTGTCAGGTGCAGCGTCTCCTCCCAGCCCAGTCCTTCCTTGGTTTGCTCACAAAGCCCAGGGACAGGAGGGTCCCTGTAAAATGCCTTCCTTTCTGCCCCACTGCAGCCACCACACACTTCACTGGCCTGAGGTCTCACGCCTGGGCCTCCCCCTCTCCCTGAGGTCTCACGCCTGGGCCTCCGCCTCTCCCTGAGGTCTCGCGCCTGGGCCTCCACCTCTCCCTGAGGTCTCCAGCCTGGACCTCCACCTCTCCCTGAGGTCTCGAGTCTGGCCCTCCCTCTCCCTGGCGGTCCACGCCTCCGCCTCCCCCATCTCCTGAGGTCTCACTGCCTATTCTCCCTGAGCCCATGTTCATTCCTCCCCGATCCTCCCCTGAGGAGTCCATCAGCTTCGGCTTCTTCCCCGCTTCTCCTGGCTTCACCGCCATTCTCCACCTCTCCCTCTGTCCTTCAAGCCTGACCTCCACCTCTCCCCTGAGGTCTCCAGCCTGCCTCCACCTCCCCTGAGGTCCCGTCTGCCTCCGTACCTTCCCTGCGTCTTGAGCCTGACCTCCACCTCCCCTGTCCCGCACCAGCCTCCACCTCTCCCCGAGGTCTCACCGCCTGCCTCCTCGCCTCCCCTGCGGTCTCATGCCTGCCCCTCCCGCCTCTCCCTCTGCCCGAAAGCCTGACCTCCGCTCCTCCCCGAGGTCTCCCAGCGCCTGGCCTCCACCTCTCCCTGATGTCCTGCCTGGCCTCCATCTCCTCCCTGAGGTTCCCAGCCTGACTTCCACCTCCCTGAGGTCTCCAGCTCCGCCTCCCACTTCTCTCCCCTGCCCCACACCTGGCCCCTCCGCTTCTCCCTGTCCTCACGCCTGCCTCCTCGCCTCTCTCCTGTCCCAGCCTGACCTCCACCTCCCTCTGCACCTGCCTGGCCTCCCTCTCCCTGAGGTCTCCCAGTCCACCTCACTTCTCCCTGTCTCACTTCGGCCTCCACCTCCCTGTCTCCAGCCTGAGCCTCCGCCTCCCCTGTCTCCAGTGCCCGCCTCCCTCCTGTCTCCAGGCCTGCCTCCACCTCTCCCTGAGGTCTCCAGCCTGGCCTCCACCTCCCTTTGTCTCACTTGACCTCCCTCTCATTCCCCTGTTGTTGCTTTCTTGCTATAGTTCCCACATTTTAAAAATATATTTTTTTTAATTACGGTAAAAAGACATAACATAAAATGTGCCACCATAACTATTTTCAAGTGCGTTTTCAAGTTCAGTGTGTTAAGTACATTCGTGTTGCTGCACGACAGATCTGCGGTCTCTCCTGTAACACAGGACAGACGGCACAGCTGCCCTTGGTGTGGTAGGTGGGTGAGTACTCAGCAGCTAGGAGATGACCTCCTTTCCATAGCAGGCTGGACAGGGCAGGGGCAGCCAGGAACAGGGGAGTGCTGGGACAGGCAGGGCTCAGCTAGGGAGGAAAACAGACAGCAGGGCAGAGCGGTCATGCCCACCTTGGGGAGCTGCCCCACCCTGGTGCCCCGCTGCTCCTCAACCAAAGACAACGGGGCGGGGGGTGGGGGGCGCTTAAAGGAAAATGCAAGGGCTGCCAGAAGCAGTACGTCTCTCACCAATTACAGACGGCTAGTGCTCAGAATACACTGGCAAAGTCCACTGGGTGACGAATTTGGTAAAACAAAGATAAACTGAAAACCAGTGTTTAAAAAAAATCCTTAGCCTTTTAATTCTTCAGCTACATATTTGTCAGAATAAGATGTATCATAAAATTCATTGGTAGGTCTTAGGAATGAAATTCTCTAATTAAAACAGTCCAGGGTATAAAGCCATCAGTACAGAGTTCTGTACCAAACACAGGTTTGTCTTTTTTAATACCCAAAATCTGTTCTTCCATAATGCACTCTAGGCACCGTGGCTGGGAGAAAAAGCTGGAACCTCAGAAGCACTTCTTGCCTTTTATTTAAAAAATGTGGTAAAATACACATAACGTACACTTTACCATCTTAACCATTTCCGAGTGTACAGTGTAGAGGCATTAAATACATTCATATTGCTGTGCAGTCATCACCATATCCATCTCCAGAACTCTGTTCATCTTCTCAAACTGAAACTGTGTCCATTAAACACCAGCTCCCCCTCCCAGTCGCTGGCAGCCACCATTCTCTTTTCCGTCTTTATGAATGTGACCATTCTAGGTGCCTTGTAAAAGTGGAATCATGCAGTGTGTGTCCTTTTGTGACCAGTTTATTTCACTGAGCGTAGTGTCCTCCAGGATGCTCCACGTTGCAGCAATGGACAGGATTTCCTTCCTTTTTAAGATGGAATCATATTCCATTTGCATGTGGAGACCCCGTTTCGCTCACCCAGTCGTCTGTGGATGGACACCATGGACACCTGCGTTGCTTCCACCTTTTGGCTACTGTGAGTAAAGCTGCTGTGAACCCAGGGTGCACGTGTCGTGCTTTGTGAACTGTAATTGCCGTTGGGCCGACCGTGAGCCATCTTACTACACGATGTCTGCAGCTCCTGCCAGGGTCCTCGGAGTCAAGGTCAGCCTTGCGTCTGTTACTCCTTTTTACCATGACTTTCATCCCTGTGGTGTGTAATCCTCAGTAAAAATAGCTTTGACTATTTCTGCCACCTTTCCAGAAGTCAGAATGGGAGTTTTCTTAAGAGCTGCAACTTCTGACCCTGGCGAGTTGGATCAAGGTTCCAGGAATTCATCCATCTCTTCTAGGTTTTCTAGTTTATGTGCATGAAGGTGTTCATGGGAGCCTTGAATGATCTTTTGTATTTCAGTGGCGTCCGTTGTAATGTCTCCTGTTTCATTTCTTAGTGAGGTTATTTGGATTTTCTGTCTTCTTGGTTAATCCTGCTAATGGTCTATCACTTTCATTTATCTTTTTGAAGAACCAGCTTTTTTTTTTCATTTATCTTTTGTATTTTTTGTGTGTTTGTTTGTTTCAATTTCATTTAGTTCTGCTCTGATCTTGGTTATCTCCTTTCTTCTGCTGGGTTTGGTTTGTTCTTGTTTCTCTAGCTCCTCGAGGTGTGACCTTAGATTGTCCGTTTGTGTCTTTCAGACTTTTTGATGTCGGCATTCGGGGCTCTGAACTTTCCTCTGAGCAGTCCCTTTGCTGAATCCCAGAGGTTTTGATAGGTTTGTGATTCATAACAGGGATGAAAATATTCATTGAAAATTAGTGAAAGTGGAGTGTAAAATAAAAAAAAAAATAGGAAGAGCTTGAGTCTGGGTTAAGACTGTGATGCTTTATGGGGTCAGCAAGCCTGAACGTGGCTCTGAAAGCCTAAATAATCAAAGAGTTGGGCAAACAAATGTAGGAAGGCAGGCTGATATTGGGAAGTCATCAGCCGCACACGTGCACCGAACAATACGGGAACTCACAACCTACCCAAGAAAACCTACCTGGATATTTATCCATTTTTCTAAAGGGACATTTTGTGTTTTTTTTTTTAAACCCATGAAATATGCATCAACACATAAATAAACCATGATAATTTCCGCGTTGGTGTCGCTTTTCTTTGTGGCACTAGAGGAAAGCTTTCTTGAGCCAGGTACATGCTGGCTCCGTAGTGCGGCAGGTCATTGTTGAGTCCTGGCAGCGAACGGCTGGACTTTGATGTCAGGGGGTCAGGGTTTAAAATTGCACTCTGCTTCCTGGGTAGACTGCTTACTCCCAGACACCTGGATCTGTTTATTTTATTGTGAAATGGGGATAATCACTTTTTAAACACCCCACGAGAATATCATGAGAGTTGAATACCAGGAGTGCTCAAGGGGCTGGCGCACGGCCGGCGCTAGATGCTGGCTCACCTCCCTCCCTCCTGCGCCTGAGAGATCCCAGGCTTCACGGGTCAGGCAACGATGTTTTCAGATGCTCATCCCCGTGTTGTCATCTTCTCAAAAGGGTGACTTTCTCTGAGCCAAACTTGTCCAGCTGCAAAGTAAGAAAAACATCTCTTTTTGATAGTGCTTAGATGCAGGGATGATTCAGGAAGAGGGTGATCTGGCCCAGCCACAGGACAGGGTACCCAGATAAGCGCTCCCTGAGTTCCTCACCCTCGTTGACATGCTGGAGGACCCAGGTTGGCCAGGTGCCAGGCTGCCGCTCTGTGGGAAGCCTCCTGCCTCAGAGACGCCTTTGGTTTTGCGTCCGTCTTGCTCGTTACGGGCAGCTCAGCGTGTTGAGGCCAACTGCACCAAGGGAAATGCCATGTGATGATTAGTTTTTTCCTCTGGGTTCTTCAGCATTTGGTCTTTCACCAAAAACACGTGTCCATGTGGCATGTTCCTGTCCTGGCTGCCCTGCGATTCTACTGTGGCACTCGGCACTCTCCCTCGTCCTTCCTGGAGCACTCGGCACAGCGTGTGCAGTGAGGGAAGTGATGTAGGGCTGTTTAGAAACACTCTGCTCAAGTCACTTCTCTTCCTTTCTTTGTGTAATTATCTGGAGACACGCCGTGTTTACCAGTGGTGAGCCAGGAGGCATGTGTCTTTCTTTGGAAAGAATATTGAGGGGAATGTGGAATGTGGTGGAAATTAGGACATCAAACCCAGAGACAGGAATCCGGAAACCTAAACCCTAAACTCCTCTCTTACACAGAACTGCTGGCTAAACAGCAAGTAGCAACTCTGAGGATGTCGTGCTCTGAGGATGGTAGCATCCATTTCTAATATCATTCGAATCAAATATAAATAAAATCTTCTTGAATCACATTGGGTACTACTAAGTGGCAGACAGAGAATGCAGTGGCTGGACTAGAGAAAGTTCCCTTCCCTCATCTGAAATCCTCCTGGGAAGATTGACATTGAACTACAGATTCCAGGTGTGGTCAGGGCTCCAACAGATCAAACCAAGGTGTTGCAGAAGCGTAGTTTAAGACTCACAGGTTCAAAGGATACTTCAGTTGGCTAGGCTTACAGAGGATCACAAGAAAATGGAGTCAGGCTGTTGCTCTGAACAGGTCTTGTCAAAATAGAGAGTGCCTATCGAAGATAACTCATTTGAACCCTGCCTTGATTGGGAGCTCAGTTGAACAAACCTCCTGAGCAGGTGCAGCCCTGGGTGCTGAGCCAGTGCAGGGCAGGGTGGTCTCCAGTGTCACTTCTCTAGGGGGCACAGCCTGTGGATTTCCACCCCAAGGTTCCCACAACTGGTGAGAGCCCAAAGTCTCCTGTGACCTGCAACTGGAACCTCCCTGGTCCATGGAACACTCAGCTTCCTCTTCAATAGATGGGTTCACAGGGGAGAGGAGCTATCGGGTGCACCATGAGCATATTTTTCAGAACAATTACTTTTATCAGCTTGGTTTTCTTGTCCCAGAATGCAGTCCTTGGCAGGAAGTCACTGGTCTATTGACTTTACTAGTAGGATAAACAAACCTCCTTTGACACACAGAATGGCAGAGACTGTAATTTCCTTCCCGCCACATGGAGGCAAGGCAGACGAAATTGGGAGAAGCAATGGGTTGGCTTTAACATGGATTAAGAGCAAAAGTCCTGGCTAAGTATCTGGCAAAATGCTCCCTGTATAGGCAAGAAGGGGTGAAAGGCATCACCAGGAGGCCTCAAATCAGGAGGGTAAGGGAGGACAGTGAAGGCAGGAGAAAGGGTGGATCCACTCCTAGCTTCCAGGAGACATTTACTTTGCAAACCATGAAGTCTAAATGGGCTATTTTTGTTACAGGTTTGCACTCCTAATCTATTCTGTCTTATTTGTTGAAATGATTGCAAGTGAAGTTGAAAGACAAAGGAGAAGCATGTTAGTAACTATGTCATGGGTACATTGAAAAGCAAGACTAAGGAGTGAAATCATGAAAGCAATGTTTACTTTTCTTCTACTACCTTTTGAAACCTTCTCAAAAAGGTTTGGAGGTAGCCCTCCTTGGCTCCTGGATGAAAAATCAGGCCAACTCCAAGACTGTCTGGTCACTGTTTTGTAATAGAAAATACTACCAACACTTTAAGATACAAAAGCAAAATCAATTAGGAAACTATAATGCCCAGTCCAGATGATACACAGAACTCCAGGTTGACATCGCATGACATCTTCAACCCCTTGCCTCTGCCGACCTACAGTGGTGGCAGCATGCATGGGGGCTGGAAGAAAATTGGCTTTATTTTTCTCTATTTATCTGCTTTGCTCTTGCCGGGTTTCTGACCTGGGCATGGTCAAGGGTGGTGAAGAGGGAGGAGATGTAAGGAAGGGGTGAGAACCATTTCCTCTGATTGCTGCTACCATAAAATGGCGCCATGGACCTGGCAAATGTTTTTAGTTCATTCTCCTATGAGATCTTTACGGGTTTACTGGGGTAAAAGAGGGCACTGAAACATTTGCTTATGTTTCTCAAAATGAAGATGGTATGTTTTTCTTCTGAGTAATTCCAAGAAAACTCCCAATAACTAGCATTTTTAAACCTGCTGGAAAAACTGATGCCATGTCCGCAGAGAGCAAAGAATGTGTCACTCCACGGGTAGTCTTACAATGGAGACAGATCAGGGCAGGGTTCGTTTCGTGTCTCTCTTTGTGCATGTGACTTACCGATGTCCCTGTTCCTCCCTTTATTGTTCCCGAACGTCCAGTCCTCTGAAGCCTGTTCCACGGAAACAGTGTGCTCCCGATGCTGTCTGTAGGGTCGCTGAGCAATGAAGAGAACCCCTCTTCCTACTAAAGAGGGGTGCTGCTGGCATTGAACCTTGGAACTCAGATCACTTTTTTTTTAAGTAACAGGGTCTCACTGTGTCGCCCAGGCTGGATGAAAGTGGTGTGATCATAGCTCACTGCAGCCGTAAATGCCTAGGCTCAAGGGATCAGCCCTCCTCAGGCTGCAAAGTGTCTGGGACTACACACCCAGCTAATTTCTAAACAAGTTTTGTAGAGACAGGATCTTTCTATGTTGCCCAGGCTAGATCATTTTTCTGTAAAAACAATAAGTCCTGGAATTTAGGAAATGGGAGAATATTACTGCCCCCATTGGATTTGGGGAATCTCAGCTCTTAACAGAAACTGGGCTTAATCATTCAAAATGATCTCACACCTGCGTTTGCGGACTGAGCCACCTGGTGCACCCCGCCCCGCTGCATCCTTCTGCCTGCGTCACAGGCCCATGTGCAACTGAAACAATGGTTATGATTCTCTAATATCCCTTCTTTGTAGCTAGCACCACATCTGCACAGAATTGAAGGAATTGTAAAGGATCAAAGGAATATAAACTAGAAGGTAGAACACTAGCATGCTCTGTTTTCTAGGTTTTCCTAGTGGTCCATGGGTAATGCAATGTCTGAGGCAGGCCATAATTTCACTCGTATGCAGGAGATTCGAAAAAAACAAAAAAAAAGAACTCAGCCCCAGCACTTTGGGAGGCCAAGGTGGGCAGATCATGAGGTCAAGAGATTGAGACCATCCTGGCCAACATGGTGAAACCCCGTCTCTACTAAAAATACAAAAATTAGCTGGGCGTGGTGGTGCAGACCTGTAGTCCCAGGTACTCCGGAGGCTGAGGCAGGAGAATCACTTGAACCAGGAGGCAGAGGTTGCATTGAGCCAAGATCGTGCCACTGTACTTCAGCCTGGCAACAGAGCAAGACTCTGTCTCAAAAACAACAAAAAAAAAAGAGAGAGAGAGAGAGAAAGAAAAAAATGAACTAATGTAAGTAAAGAGTAGAATGTGAGGTCGGGCCGGGTGACTCACGCCTGTAATCCCAGCACTTTGGGAGGCCGAGGACGGGTGGATCACGAGGTCAGGAGATCGAGACCATCCTGGCTAACACGGTGAAACCCTCGCCTCTACTAAAAATACAAAAACTAACCGGCAGCGGTATGGCACCTGTAGTTCCAGCTACTCGAGGCTGAGTCAGGAGAATGGCGAACTGGAGGCTGAGCTTGCAGTGAGCTCAGATCCCAAGCACTGCACTCCAGCCTGGTGATAGAGCCGAGACTGGCTCAAAAAAAAAGAGTAGAACAGAGGCTGGGAAGGGTGCTGATGGGGAGAAGGAAGGACAGGGAGAGGTTGGTTACAGGATACAAAATTACAGCTAGTGGCTCATGCCTATAATCCCACCACTTTGGGAGGCCGAGGTGGGCGGATCACCTGAGGTCAGGAGTTTGAGAGCAGCCTGGCCAACACGGAGAAACCCTATCTCTACTACAAAAATTAGCCAGACATGGTGGCCCATACCGGTAATCCCAGCTACGTGAGGGGTTAAGGCAGCAGAATCGCTTGAACCAGGGAGGCGGATGTTGCAGTGAGCCAAGATTGTGCCATTGCACTCCAGCCTGGGTAACAGAGCAAGACTGTCTCAAAAAAAAAATAATAAGAATAAAATTACAGCTAGATAGGAGGCATGAGTTCTGGACTTCTGCAGCACCACAGAATGAATACGGTTAATAATTATTTATTGTACATTTTCAAAGACCTAGAAAAGAAGATTTTGAATGTTCACAACACAAAAAACAATAAAGGTTTGAGCTGGTGGATTTGTTACTCAGATTTGATCATTATACATTGAGTACACATATTGAAATATCACTATGTATCCCATACATATGTAAAATCATTGTGTGTATATTGAAAATAAAAAGCATAAAACAACCAAAGATATCTGGCTATCAAGTTCTGGTAGAGGCGGAGCCTCAAGATCAGTTCTGGGTGGATTGTGAGTGTCTTCTAGACATCCCTCAAGCCATTCAAATTTCTTTTCAACTTTCAGCATTTCTTCTTGTCAGAGTTTGTACTCAACTTGTGCAGCAACCATTTTAACTATTTTTCTAAAACCTCAGTAGTTGCCTTCTTGAGCAAGTCATTACCACAAGGTTTTTATTCCTGCTTTCTATGGCTAACCCCACTCAAGGGGCCACATACAACCCTCCAGGAAACTGACAACAGGTCACTTCTTCATTACACAAATACTTTAAGAGACATCTTAATTCTTCTTCCAGCTTCTTCAGCCTTTTCCCCACCCACCCTGACCTCCACAGGAAGAGATACGACTAAGGAAAGCAGCAGCACGTCCTCCCTCTGCCACTGTCCCTTCACAGCTCCTTCCCAAACAGAGCCCACCCTAAGCCACGTCCATGGCCTCTGCCCGCCTGCTGCTCAGGAGTTTGGGGCTGGAGGCAGACTTTTCCATGTTGCTGCCGTCGTGCACCAAAATAGTAACTCCCCTCCCACCCTCCTTCAAACACACACGCTTTTCCCTTTGCTTGCTTGACTTGCACAAAAGAAAGAAAACATTCTCACACCCTGGACTTCTGCCAGCATTCAAAAATAATTAAACTTCCCTCATTTTCAAAGAGACTGGTTCTCCAAGGCTTCTAAGCTCAGATGTTCAACTCCAGGGGCTGCCGAAGCTTTGCTTGACCTTTCCTCGAGCCCTACCTACAACACAACCAGCGACCTCGTGGGCAGAGGGACAAGGGTTTTGTTATCTGTTTCCTGTTGTCTTGGCTGCTCAGGCTGATGGGGACTGGGAGTCTATGGTGGGCAGATGTTCCTGCTGAGGACAGAAGTGAGCTCATGTCCATCGGCCTTCCGGAAGAACAGGCTCAGCGCCTGTCCACGTTCAGCCTCTTTGCTATGTTCTGTCAAATGTGTTGTGAAATCTGATGGGAATTTTTCAGGCTTCTCCCCCCGGAATTTTCTCATCCAGTGGTCTCAAGCCTGTTGACACACTGCCCAGTAGTCAGCACCATTATGTCTGCTGTGGGAGGAATTCTTTCCTACCCAAAGTGGATGACTGGGAAATCAGCACAGTGTAGCAGAAAGAACCAGGTCTTCATCATCAGACCAGCCTGGATCAGTGTAACATCCTGCCACACATTCACAGTTTCTTGGGCAAGAAACTGGCCTTTCTGAACATTAATTTCTCTGACTTTAAAATTAAAAGCACCTATTTCTACCTTACATGTTTTGTTTCTTAATTAAAAAATCATCCACGCAAAATTACTTGGGCTGTGCTTTGCTACAGAGTTAGTCATCAATGTAGTGCTGTGGGAAGTGTGTTTTCCATGCTCTTTGACACTTTGCACAAGCTAGATCCCAAGAGGAACTTAGGACAGCCACAGAAGGATAGACAAGGATTAATCTTTTATCTTTGAGAGATAAAAGCTAAGTAGATATTGAGTTTTTTAAAAATATAACTGATGGACTGTTAAAGAAAATGAATGTTCCCTTCGCCTGTTGGTGCATGAAAGCACCCCATTTTTGCAATGGATACTTATCAGCTGAAAAGATTGAAAACATTTAGGCCCCAGAGTCAAGGAGTAAGATATGATTCAAACTTGCAAAAAAGAAAATGTGGAAAATTTGAATACAAATCCCAGCATTTCGAGCCCTGAATGCTCAGCGATATGTATATGAAAAAATAAGTTTTACCTCTGATTTCCATCTTCAAGCATATTTACAATTTTATTTGAAAGATTTATTCAATCTGTGTATATTGAGCACCTACTATCTGCTCTGTCCTAGGACCTAGGGATTCAGCAGTGAACACAGCAAGCAATTTTTTGACATTCATGGAGCTTATCTAATGGTAAAGGTTCATCTTGGACATTTAAAATAATACTACTCCCGCACTCATTTCGAGAAATTTTAATGCAGCTTGCTATATAGGCTGGGCCAAGACTTGATTGTTCTTCAAAGTTCTTCAAATGACTGTTACCTGCAGCCAAGATTGCATGGCTGGTAAAGGCCCTCATAGGGTTTGCTGAGACGCTGGTTTTATCCTGACATTTGACGCAGACATGGAGGTTCTTGAGCATATCACAGATCTGACGAGCATCCCAACTGATGTGTGCAGACAAGAATGATGGTGATGGAAGGACGGGGGAGGAAGGAGACCAGTGAAATGAGATGAGCTCCTTAAAGAAAAAACTCTAAATATGCAACCAAGGTGAAATTGATTAAATGCCAAATGGCGCCCCATGGGCCTAAAAGTAAGCACGTAAAATTTGAAAAGGGAAAAAAATTCAGGGTGTGATAAAGTAGTCAGCGAAGAATTTCTGGAGGATATGGGTCTTTGAGCTGAAGTTTGAGAAATAGGTAGGATTTCTCTAATCCACGGAAAGGGTTTCCCTAATACCCACATGGCACGTTTCAGCAAGAGAAGCAGCATGAACGGTCACGACGCAGGAACCCGGCCTGACTCGTTCCAAGGTCAGATAAAGAACTGGTCCAGCAAGTCTTGGGTGACAGTGACAAACGAGACAGTGGGCACAGAGAGGGGGCAAAGTATGGAGGAACTGGGAAAAGACTTCAGAGTAGCAGAGTATGAGTGGAGAAAACTCCAACTGTGTCTCTACCACTGCAGGCTGTGACACCAGATGTGTGAGGACAACCTGATTGTCCTCCAGTTCAATTCTAACACTCTCCACCTGGAGACAGGGTCAGATTCCATAGTGGGAAGGCTCAGTCTCCAAGACCGTTCACCCTTCAAACACCAGTCACAAGTCTAGGTCTGTGGTAATTCTGACTGAACGGCTTCAAGCTGGGGTTCCCACAACTCCCTCTTTGGGTTTGATTAGTTCATTACAGTGACGATAGTCACTATAGCGACTCATAGAACTCAGGAAAAGATGCATTTACTGCTTTATCATAAAGGATATTACAAAGTATAAAGATTAAGAGGTGCATAGGGCAAGGTAGGGGGGAAGGACGCAAAGCTTCCTTGCCATTTCTGGGCATGCCCCCCTTGAGGAACCTCTCTGGGTTCAGCTATCTGGAAGCTCCCCAAACCCAGCCTCATACAGGCTTTATTATGTAGATATGATTAATTAGACCATCGACCATTGGCAATCAGCTCAATCCTAAGCCACTCTCCCTCCTCAGAGGCTGCAGGATGGACTGAAAGTCTCAACCCTCTAATCGTGGTTTGGTCTTTTCAGTGTCCAGCCCCATCCTGTCCAGGGGCCGCCTAGGAGCTATCAGCCATCAGTCAACTCATTCACATGAAAAGATACCACTTTGGACATTCCAAGGATATTAAGAGTTGTATGCCAAGAAGTGGGTTGAAGATCAAATACATATTCATGGAATGACACGATGAAAGAGTTGGTTTAGCTCTCTGTAAAGCCACGTAGGATGGATAGTGAGAGGGGATGACTGAGAGCAGGGATCCAGAGAGGATACTGTGGAAACCATCTAGGTGTAGGTGGTGAAGACTCAGACGCACACGTGGACATGCGCATGGAGTGGAAGGAGCAGACCCGCTAGCCGTCCTGAAGGAAAACATAGGCAAGTTCCATACAGGAATAAGTATGGGTAATGAGAGAGAAGAGGGAATCCAAGATCTACAAGGTTTGATCTTTAGAAGGACTGGCACGAAGAGGAGATACTTTATTTGTTTGAGTATTCATGGGTCTTTTATTCTCCAGGTTCTTGTCTTTGTTTTCTGTTGTTTATAGCAGAACACCTGCAACTGGGTGCTTTATTTCAAAAATAAACGAGCCAGTAGTGTCTTCTCCTAGCGTTCCTGCAGCTGCCAGCCCTGAAGTTGTAAAAGCACCTCATGTGCTCTTTGGTCCTTCTTTGCCAGAGACACCCTGTACTCCCCACACATCCTTGGTCACTGGGTGCTGGATCTCACCATCTCTTCTTGAAGACAATGTCTCTAGCTCCTCCTCTTTCATGAAGCTCAGAGATGAGTACCCAAAGCTTGGCTGGTGGTAGGTTTCTGTGACCTGTCCACTTGAGGGTATATTCAGAACCACTTCTCCCTTTCTGACACCAGTTCATCTCACTGGAAAATAAGTTCATTCCCAAAAGGATCCACAGCCCCCCATCCTTCCGATGCACTTGGCATTGCCCAGTCAGCTGTGACTCCTAAACAGTGGGCTGTGCTGAATGGTTTGTGCTTCTACGTTTTGCTCTTAAAAGACACCTTTCACAGCAGGCTTTTTATAGGTATAAGTTTTTTGCAGGTTTTCTATGGTACCTTTCTACAATATCTTTGCCGTTTGTGCTTCATAGCCTCTGTCATAAACTAGGATGGAATTTCATGAGCTGAAAGAGCAGGAGAAAAGAGCGCAATCATGACTTACTTACTCTATGAGGACAGGGGCAGTATCTGTCCTTTTCACCCAGGTGCACTCAGTGCTTATCCAGTGACTGACACACAGGAAAAGATAATAACTATTTGTGGATTGTTGAAGGCATGTGTGGCAATGGTAACTAAGCACTTGAACAAGACAAAGATCTAATAATTAATTACCATTTGGAGCTTAAATCATATTCTCTGGGTATTTTTTTTTGAGCAAAGGCATACTGGAGGTCTTAATCCTCCACGACTGACTCCAATTTAGGTCTGAAAACTCACACAGACATAGCCACAGCCATGAACATAAACATAACCACAGACATAAACACAACCATAGCCACAACTACAGATGTAAATGTGCACATAGACATAGTCAGCAAAGGAGACATCAACAGCAACATAGACATAGACATAGACCTAGACATAGCCTAGCCACAGCCATGTACGTAACCATCAATACAGACACAGACATCAGTAGTGATATAGACATAGCCGTAGACATAGCCATAATCAGAGCATCTATATCGCCAACAGCAACGAGATATGCATTACAGCCCTGCATTACAACCATCAACATTGCCATCAACATCAACATAGACATAGCCATCAACACACCGACATCAACAGTGACATAGATATAGCCATAGACGTAGCCATCAACATAGACATAACCATCAACATTGCCATCAACATCAACATAGACATAGCCATCACACCGACATCAACAGTGACATAGATATAGCCATAGACGTAGCCATCAACATAGACATAACCATCAACATTGCCATCAACATCAACATAGACATAGCCATCAACACACCGACATCAACAGTGACATAGATATAGCCATAGACGTAGCCATCAACATAGACATAACCATCAACATCGACATCAACACTGACATGGACATAGACAACCATAGACGTAGACATAACCATAGATGTAGACATAACCATAGACATAGCCATAGCCATCAATATAGACGTAGACATAAAGGTAGTCATAGCCATAGATGCAGACATAATCATAGACATAGACATAATATAGACATAATCATAGACATAATATAGACATAATCATAGACATAGTAGATGTAGCCATAGACACGGCCATAACCATAGCCATACCCACAGACACAGGCATGCACATATTCACATCAGTAGTTCTTTGTCTTCTATGGACCCTGCTCAAGCAAAAGAAATTTGGAAACAGGAAATTCTACTCACTAAGAGTGTTTCTGCCCCATTTCTAGCATCTTCTCAGCCACATAGTACCGTGTGTGCACCGTGGCTTCATCAGGCTCTGGATGCTGCCTGGGAAGTAGCGACTATCCCCCTTCAGCACACCCATGGCCCAGTACACATCCTGGATTCTGCAAGCCATATCTGGTACTGTTGCCATTTCGTCAGTTCTTGTTGTAGGAGGAATTAAGATGTGAGCCACCACACCCGGCCAATCGTGACAGTTTTGACTTGTCAAGTCAGATAATATTTTGTTGTGGGAAGCTGTCCTGTGTATTGTAGACTACTTAGAAACACCCCCGGTCTTCACCCATCGCTGAAGGCCAGGGACCCTCTTCCCCCAGTGGTGACAATGGAAAGAGTCTCCGACTTTGGCAAATGTTCGTCACCTTCTCCCTCCCCAGATACCAGTTCACAACCAGTGGCCCACCACACAGGGAACAGAGTAAGGAATAGATATGGGACAGGAATTTCTAGAAGTCTCCAGGAGCTAAACACTGTGGCCCCAGGGGTGAGGAAATACATCAAAAGGTGATCTAAGTGGGAATTAATTTGAACTTGGCTTCCAACAGCTCCCCTTCCCCATCTTCTTGCCTCCTCCACCCCCACTGGCTACGCACATTCTTTTCTCTTTCATTGAACCTGTTCCAATGTCTGTGCAATCCTCCAGATCAAGTTCATTTGCCTTTGACAATCACCCCTTTGATTCCATGTGGAGGGGGAGGGTGGGCTGTCCTGTCCTGTGGTGAAAGGCTCCTTTCGGTTCCCTGTGATCTCCCTAGGTGTATAGATTGCAAAACTCAGGTATAGACAAGGAGCTTAGACAATAGGCAGACTCATTAGGGAGCCCTTTGAAGTGAGCAAACAAGGCAGTGGCAGACGCCTCCTCTTCCCCTTTCTCCCTCTCTCTTCCCGTCCTTCATTCCAGATGCCCAAGGTGGGAACCGGCAAAGCAATGATCAAAAAGGACAGAATGAGGAAAGAAGTGAGTCTTTAGAGAAGACATGGAGGAGGCTGCCGTTGCCTCCTCTCCTCACTGGGCAGAGAGCCCAGGAGGCAGCACCCTGCACGGTCACCTGGGACTGGACCCGAGGCTGGGGGAGGCACTGCTGAGGCCAGACCGGGTGTTACCGTGGGAGCTGCAAGGGTTTGGTGCTGGGGTGCGGAAGACAAGCCGGCTAGATGGACATAAAGCTGTGGCCTGAAATGTGTCGGAGGGAACAACTCTTCTCAACTCCAAACTTCCTTTTCGCATTTGGGTGAGAAAAGTCCACTCAAAATCTCCAGCCCCTACCTTTCCTCTCTATGCTTGGAAATCTGTCCACGCTCCAGGCCAGGCGTACCCAGCCCACCAGGGGAATAAGACCTGCCTATCCCCGGGTGATTCCTGACTTCACGCCATTGCCCTGGAGAATGGCGCAGTCTGAAGTGCATTTGCATACTGAATAAACGCAAGGAGGCTGCTGCTTTGACGAGGCCAGAGGCTACTCTAAAAGAGAGAAGGCCAGCAAGAGAACAAATGAACCGCGGGTGTCTACTGTCAGCTGGAGAAGACCCGTGAAAGCAATATTTCTAAAACGGCACCACGGCAGCTTTAAAAATCAAAGCAGGAGGACTTCCTGGGACTTCCTGAAGAGAACCCTAACATCTAGCAGGTCCCACTTCATGGAGGTCTTTGGTGGGGCGGGGCTGTCGCATCTGAAGTATCTTCAAGTCTTTATGCTTTGCACCGTGCACAGCAAGTTTTCTTGCTAGAGAGAAACCAAGCCGTTCACTGACACTGCTTTCAGGGTACACGATGCACTCCAGAGGAGGGGCTGTCAATCAGGCTTTGGGGTACGGGACCTCCCCTGGGCCAGTTAGACAGTCAGTGGCACGTCTGGAAGCAGAAGACTGCACAGCCCCGGGTGTCCTCATCTGGTGTCTGGGAGACAGTGAGCACCGCCTGTCTGGGACACTGAGCCACCTGCAGCCTTGGCAGAGCCAGGACGTGCGGCCTCACACAGGGCAAACACAGGCAGTCGATGTGCTGGCCCCCGGCCCTGACCCCTCCGGAGCTGCCAGAGACCCTGTGTTAGCTCTGTGCCATCTTCCAGGGGGCACACTAGATTCCACAACAACCCCCATCCTTTAAATAACATGGTCTCCCCTTTTATGAGCAAATCTCAAACTGTTTACCATGATTTTTTAGAAGGATGACTTGTTATAAAAGATTAGAGAGTTTTTGCTGAGAAATAGAAAACAAAAGAAAATCAACTAGAGTCCCACACTGTTATGCAAATATAACTATTGCTAACATTTTGTTTATATTCATCTAGTTTGTTCTTTGCAGGATGTACTTTTTTTTTTTGGTAGAGTTGGTGTCTCCCTATGTTGTCCAGGCTGGTCTTGAACTCCTGGCCTCAAATGACCCTCTGCTTTGGCCTCTCAGAGTACTGGGATTACAGGCCTGGCCAAGATGTACATTTTTAAAGATAAGCTATTTATCACTCTTCATTAATTTTCCCCAAATGCTTGTGCTTTTCGGACGGTGTCACACATGTGTCACACAGGTGATATGTGAGCGTGTCTTAGAGCAATGGTTCTCAATGGTTTTCGGTTTTCGGTGGGCACTGCACTCACCTATGGAGTTTTTGAAAATATGGATGCCTGGGTTCTGACCCCAGAAGCCCTTTCCTTTTTAATTGGTTTGGGTGCGGTCTGAAAATCTGGATACTTAAAATATCTCCAGATAATTACATTGTGCAACCCGTGTTGAAAATCTGCTTCTGGGTCTTCCTGCTAATGCCTTTTTCTGGCAAGCGCCAGCCCATCTGGGCCAGCGTCAGCCCTGCTGCGTTACACAAAGCTCACCAGAGCACAGCCTTCACCCCAGTCCTGCGGCTGCTCCCTGCAGCTGTTGCTACCCTGCTTCCACCCAATGCGGTCCTTCAGCGCACGACTTCCACATCCCACCCAGTAAGGAACTACTCACAGCGACCCCGTGGCGACTTGGTTTCTTTCTGCCTTGCAGACTTGTAGGCTCAAGGGTGGAGTTAGCAATTTAAAGAATTAAAACGTAGGTTGCCACCCATCTCAGCCTGGCATATGTTCCCATCATCCCCAGGAGGCACGTAAAACATATAGAAACCAGACACCAGGTTCCAGCATCCAGACACCTGAGAACCATAAAACCTAGTCCCCGAGGGCCGTGCCAGCAGCCTTGTCTTCCTGGAGAAGATAAGAAGAGATTGACATTGCTTTTGGAAGCACTCTGAACGCTAGGTTTAGGCTAAAACTCGTCTGCCACTTGTAATCAGAAAGTGCTAGTCCTGATAACAAGAGCATTCAATCTCTCCTGGCAGATTTCTGTGTTTTTTTTGAAAAACAACAAGACGGAGGTTTCTTTAATGCCTGTTCTTACCTTTCCTGCTTGTCTGGGGCATGTGGATATCTTCAAAAAGCCTATATACACGATCACTTCGGTGTATGTGCAGCTTAAAACGAGGTTTTGCAATATTTTACGGTCATCCCTGTGTCCTCAAGCCCTCGTAGTTATGTCATTCTGCAGGTCTGAATGACGTGACTAGACCCGATTGGAAGAAGAGTCCCAGTCATCACTGATACCGTGTTTCCTTCCAACTCTTATGCTCTGGGATTCCATATCCAAGGAAGAAGGCGCTGTGGGGGTGACTGCCCCAGCACGCTGGACCTAACTGTGTTTTCCCACAGCGTGCTGGTCAGCAGACGCAGAGTGTGGTGTGGCGATGACTGTATACAAAGCCTCTTGGTTTAAATAACATCAGGCCACAGTGTCTGCCAGGGTGAGCCTGTTGACCAGGGGACACAAAGGAGGTAAACACTAAAACCTTTGGGACCCTCGTGCGCTGTTGGTGGGAACGTAAAATGGTGTAGCCACCGTGGAACACAGTATGTCAGACCCACAAAAAATTAAACAAAAATGATCCTGTGACCCAGCATGTCCACTTCCGGGTGTTTACCCGTAAGAACTGAAAGCAGGGTCTCAAACAGATTCTTACACGACCACATTCATAGCAGCATCATTCACAGAAGCCAAAAGATGGAAAGCAGCCCAAGCATCCATCCTGGGATGAAGGATCAATCAAGCATGATCTATGCCTAAGGCATGGAATTAAGTCAGTGTTAAAAGGGAAGGGAATCCTGACCCATGCTGCAAGATAGATGAACCTTGAGGACACTAGGCTCAGTGAGGTCAGCCAGTCACAAAAGAACAAATACTGTGTGATTCCACTTACTTGAGGTTCCTAGACAGTCAAACATCATAGAGACTGAAAGTTGAATGGGGGTTGCCGGGGCTGGGAGGAGGGGAGTGGGGAGCTACTGGTGAAAGGGGACAGAGTTTCAACTTGGGAAGATAAAAAAAATTCTGGAGATGGATGGTGCTGATGATGACACAACAATGTCAATAAACAATGCTACTGAACAGTACATTTAAAAATGGCTAAGGTGGTACATGTATGTTATATGTATTGTACCACAATTTAAAAAAACTAAAAACTTAAAACCTTGCTTTTCTGAACTTATACAGAAAACAACACAAAATCTCCTCAATGTGATGGAGAATCACGTTTGTGTAAAGTGGCTTAGTTGCTGTAAGAGCTCAGAGAGGGGAATGTCAGGCTGGGGTGGCGGCGGGGGTCTGACAGGGATTGGGGCAGAGAGCCATGGGGTTGAGCCCCACAGGTGAGGCAGGTTTCAGAGGCCAGAGGAGCCTGGGACTCAGGACAGAAAGAATTTGATTTTCCTCATGATGCCTTGGGGGAATGAAGATTAGACACACTAGTTTCTCTTCTTTTTCCATTTCGCTTTCCATTGGAGACAGTTTTTCTTTATATTTTCCCCCAGAGAACGCAGACTCACAAAAAGTGCATGACAAAGAGGATCTCTGTGGTTCCAGAAGGCAGTGAGTCCTGGGAAGGTTAGCAGAGAATCGAAGGCACCACAGCGGTTTCAATAGTTGTCTTTTTATTTTGAAATAATTTCAAACTTACAGAAAAATTGCAAGAATAGTACAGAGAACTCCATATACCCTTTAACTACCTTTTCCAGTTGTTATTTAGCAACTTACTTGATGATTTTCCCTCTTTTATACATCTATATATCATACACACACACACACATAAATGCACATGCACACACTTTTTACCCTGAATACGTATTTTCTAAAGGCAAAGAAGCCTTCCTATAACCACAGTACAATTGTCCAGATCAAGAACTTAGCATTACAACAATGTGAATATACCAAACACCACCAAACTGTACGCTTAGAAATAATTAAGATGGTAATTTTTATGTTATGCATTTTAACTACAATAAAAAATAAGTTAATTAAAAAGAAAAGAAATTAACATTAATACATCATTACCCTCTAATCCACTGACCCCATTTAAATTTCACTATTTATCCCAGTAATGTTTTTAACTGCAAAAATATATATATTCAAAATATATACTACCTATTACTATCTATCTATCCATCTATGTATCTGTCTGTCTGTCTATCTATCTATCTATCATCTATCTACCTATCTATGTATCTATCATTATCTATCTATCTATTTATCTATCTATCCATCTATCTATGACTCTGTTTGTCTATTTATCTAACTATGTAACTATCTATCTGTGTATCTATCAATTTATGTATCTGTCTGTCTGTCCATCTCTACACACAGTGGTCCAGGATGGGATGAAGACGGTACCTCACACTTGGTCTCTCCTCCCCTCCTCTGAGGAAGAGTTACTCAGTCCTTCCATATCGTTCATGGCCTCAACATTTTTGAGAACAACAGCCACTAAAGTGTCCCACAGTTTGGGTTTATCTGGAACTGTCCTGTGGTTAGGTTGAGGGTGTGCATTCTGGACACAGGAATCCTGCAGAAATGGTGCCTTCTCAGAGGCTCGCCCGGCAAGATGGGTGACATTGTGGTGTCTTACTGCTGCACAGGTTGAGTCAGAACCCCTCAGGTCGGGGCCTTCCTGGCTTCTCCACTGGAAAGTTCTTGTTTGTGCTTATAGTTTCTGACTATTCGGTAGTGAAACACTTCGAGATAGGCAAATACCTCGTTCCTTATCAAACTTTCCCACTGGTTTTAGCACCCAGTGGTGATTCCTGCCTGAACCAATTATTTCTATTTTGTTTGCAAGTGGGAAATGTTTAATCTCACATCGCTTTCTATACTTAATAGTTGGCATTCCACTATCAGGATAACGTTTACTTTTTCTCCCATGTATTTATTTGTTTGCATCACAGTAAACTCATGAATTCTTATTTTATTCAGTGGATTATAATCTGTTGTTATCACTTATTTTGATGCTCAAATTCTCCAAGGTTTGGCCAGTGGTTGCACCTGTGTGTGGCTCCTGCGTCCTTTCTACGTCCCCATCATTCTTGGACATGTCCTTACTTTCTGGTAAAAGATTTTCCAGGCTAATCTTGGAATTAACCTGCCTCAGCCTGGAATCAGCCATGTTTCCAAGAAATTCTGCATTCCTTTAGTGGAGAATGTTATTTAGAAACTGGTATGTGGATGCTGGATAAGCTCATTGCTATTGCTGTACGTTCTTTGAGAGCTTCAGCAGAGTCAGCTAGGAGGTATACGTACATATGCATGTCCCCCCAACACACACACAGGCAAGTATGTCTATATCCATCTCTAACTGCATGTACTAAAAACCTTGAGTTCACCCAGATACCACCAATTCCAACCCAACGCCACAGGGTTTGTTCCAGCCTCCCCACTTTCCACACTTATAACTCTCCTCTTCAATGGTGAGGAACCTGACTCCCTCTGTCCTCAGCACAGTCACTCACCTTCTCAATCCCGTGCATGCAGCTCGTCTCCAGATTGGTCACCTCCTCTGTCCTCCCTATGCAGGCCTCTCCTCATCCCCTCCTCTGTCCTCCCTATGCTGGCCTCTCCTTATCCCCTCCTCAGCCTCAACCCACCAGGCCTTTTCTGAGGTTCTCTCCTGGGCCCTGACCACTCCCACTGCGTCTGGCTGCCTCTGGAGTCTCACCTTGTTGGTCTCCTCCAATAGATATTATTTAAACAGAATAAAGAAGAAAATGGAAGCGATGAGAAGGGTAACATCTTTATTTGAACTCTCTCACAGCTGACCCTTGAACAGCACGGGTTTAAACTGTGCAGGTCCACTTATATGTGGATTCTCTTCCGTATCTGGTACCCCTGAGACAGCAAGGCCAACTCCTTTATTTCCTCCTCCTCCACACAATTTTCTTAAGAACATTTCCTTTTCTCTAGCTCCTTTTATTGTAAGAATACAGTATGTAACACATACAGCATACATAACATGTTAATTGATGGTTTACGCTCTTGGTAAGGCTTCTGGTCAACAGTAGCTGTTAGAGTCCAGTTTTTGGGGAGTCGAAAATTGTATGTGGGGTTTTAACTGTGCAGGGGTCACCGCTTCCAAACCCTGCGTTGTTCAATGCTTAACCGTTGGATGCTCCTGGAATCTTGCTCTCTCTCTCTCTCTCTAATTTGTAGTTGTCGAAAGTACGTAGAAGAAAAAGTTGTCTCCAAGTCTGGAGGGTAAGAGGATTAGGGTGGGGTAGGTATAGGGATTTGGGAGTGCTCTCCAGGGATTTTCCGCAAGCTGCCCCTACCTTCAACTGAGAATAACTTCTCTAGATACAGTTACTGCTTCTCGAAAGTTTCTCATTTACCACTGAAGCTCAAATAAATAGAATTTGTATTTTTTGGATTCTATGACAATAATGATAAAATTTGTCATAGATGTAATATTAGCTTTTCAGAGGAAAATCCTATTTACCTTAAATGTGTGTATTAGACAGGATAGGCTAGGCTATGCTGCGGTAACACCCGAAGCCTACAGTATTCTTTCACATCGTCACGGTTCGTTCCTTTCTCAGGTCACAGTTGAATGTGGGCCGGGCGACCACTCTCCCTGTGTGGGGATGCCCTCTAGAGCACACGTGCCCCAGCGTCAGGGGAAGAGGGAAATGAAAGAGGCTTACTAGCTTTTAGCTGCCTCCACCTGAAGGCGATGCATAATGCCTTCGTTCTTATTTCATGAGTCCAGAAAACTGCAAAGAAGGCTGGGAAGTGGAAGGAAGGGCATGGATATTTCGTAAGCACAAAGGACCTCTCCAGACTGTGTAATTGCCTAGTCACAAATACGTTAAAATGAGGAGGCTTGGAACGGAGGAAATATGTTTTAGTAATAACTAAAACCTTCTGACTCAAAGAGAAGTTGTAAACATTAGCGTCCATTAGAAATTTAGCAGAATTTTGTTGTACTTTTAAACTTAGAAATTTTTAGTGTTGGACACATGCATTGTTCTATTTTCCTTCACCAACATTTGCTGCTAAGCTGGTAGCATCATGCCCAGCATGCACACATGATGCTGGACTTTTGCCTAAGGATCTATGCCTTGTGGTGGGTTACACTTAGCGAAATCCTTGCCTTTACCCAAGCACGATTTTCTTCTGTGCAGACATTCAGAGCTATACAAAGATTGCTTCTAAGACCAGGTGTATTTTTTTGTCAAGCTTGCTGCGTCCTAGCAATCCCCCGTTAAACAGCTTGGCTTTTAAAGTGGACACAGAATGGATCTAATTCAAATGGAATTTTAGTTAACTTAAGAAGCAAATGTAGCAATTCAGCTTGAAAGTGTCACGAAGTCACTCCCACAAAAATCAAGGAGCAGATCAAGCCCAAATGTGCTTTCTTCTAAGCAGCTTCTGAGTTGCAGATAGCTGCCTCCCTGGTGTGTGACCGCTCTGTGCACCTCTCTGGAGTCCTGAGTCACCGCCTGGGCAACTCTCAGAGAACTCCACGCAGACACAGAGAACAGATAATACACTTTTATAAGTCCGTGAATCAATGTCAGTTGTAGCTCAGGGCATGTCAGGGCTGTAGGAACCATATAAAATTATACAGGGCGTGAACCACGCACAGAACAATAGAAACAGAGGTCATGTGTTTTCATATTGGTGATTAATAAGAAAAACGCAGGTTTTATTTATCCTGGGGACACGCCAGCCCACGGGCAGTGTGGGGGTGTGTGAGGCCCTTTGTAGTGAAAACTAACAAGGAACGAAAGTGTGCAGGAACGACCTTCCTCCTTTCCAAGTAAGGCAGCCTGCCGGTGAGACAGTGCGTGTGTGTGCATCTCTGCTTTACCGCCTCCTTTCAGGGAGGTAACAAGCTTGGAAAGAGAATGACTTGCTGGACTGATACTGACTGTCATGGCCTGCAACACTCACGAGCAAAAATTCTCACATTCAGGGAGTCAAAGGCAGAGGATTTGGCACAAACTCTTTTTTCTTTTTTTTTTTTTTTTTTTGAGACGGTGTCTCACTGTGTCACCCAGGCTGGAGTGCAATGGCCGGATCTCAGCTCACTGCAAGCTCCGCCTCCCGGGTTCACGCCATTCTCCCGCCTCAGCCTCCGAGTAGCTGGGACTACAGGCGCCCGCCACCTCGCCCGGCTAGTTTTTTGTATTTTTAGTAGTGACGGGGTTTCACCCTGTTAGCCAGGATGGTCTCGATCTCCTGACCTTGTGATCCACCCGCCTCGGCCTCCCAAAGTGCTGGGATTACAGGCTTGAGCCACCGTGCCCGGCTGGCACAAACTCTTGTGTTGGCAACATCAGTGATCCTGGGGAAGTCCTCTGAGATAAACACAGGAGGCCCATCCTCAGAGCCAATGTCTGCATTGTCCTTTACAAAGTACTTTCATGCCCATTCTCTCTAAAATTCCTCCCCGGGGTCCTGTAAGGGACAGAAGTCAAGTGTCCTCACTCTCTACCAGATAAAGAAATACACACAAAAAATGTGAGATTTTGGACTGGTGCACGATCAGCAGCTAGTGGAGGCCAGGACGTGCAGCCAGGTCTCCACACTCCAGAGGCATCCTGGGTCTCCATGCTCAAGTGTTCTTTCTCTAAAGCAGGTGTCGCAAAATCACATACCTCCGAGATCCAGGTAGGGAGAGGAGATGAGGGAGTTTGGCTGGAGGCTGGCTGGGAAGGCCCAGGGCAACAGGAGAGAGCTGGTAACACTCTGAGGTGCCTGTGCACTCGGCTCCTGCAGGTCTCTGCCCTGTGCAAGGCAGGCCCACTGTTGCCAGGTCCTCTAGCCTTCAGGAGAAACCAGAAACGCAACATTCTGAGAGCTTTCTATTTGCAAGCGTTTGTGTTGGCAACTAATTTCATTTGTTCTTTAAATCACACACCCTTGAACTGAATTTGATTTACAGGTTGCAACCCCTGCCTTGCCGTATCTTTGGAATTTCTGTGGGCAAAGAGTTAGATGAAGGATAAAAGGAAAACAAAAACAGAGACAGGCAACCCCAGAGGAAGTGTAAAAGCATGAGCACCTCCTTTGGAAAGGTAAGATCTGAAATAAAGTTGAAACGAAAGAAAGGATCAAGATGGGAGTAATTCTCCCTTGTCTGAAGGAGGAACCTAAGGGAAGGTTTGTATTGCATGGTCTTGGAAGAGAGCCTGCCCCTCAGCTCAGCTCATGGAAAGAAGATGCTAAAGATGAAGGAAGATAAATTGAGAAGAGATTTTTGGGTATGACGGAGTAAATAGCCTTAAGAGTTTTGTACATTCAAGATACCTGGCCGGGCACAGTGGCTCACACCTGTAATCCCAGCACTTTGGGAGGCTGAGATGGGTGAATCGCTTGAGGTCAGGAGTTCGAGACCAGCCTGGCCAACATGGAGAAACCCTGTCTCCACTAAAAACACAAAAACTAGTCAGGTGTGGTGGAGGCTGCCTGTAATTCCAGCTACTCGGACGGCTGAGGCAGGAGAATCCTTGAACCAGGGAAATGGAAATTGCAGTGAGCCAAGATTGTGCCACTGCACTCCAGCCTGGGCAGCAGAGTGAGACTCTGTCTCAAACAAACAAACAAACAAAAAAGCCAATTAAAAAAAAAACAAACGAAAGAGAAGATGGAGAGGCAGTATGATAACCACGAAAATATGAAAATATCAAGCATCCATTAAACACTTGCTTCACATTGAACACTGTTCTAAACCCTAGATATGGATCAAACCATTTATCCCTCACAAGCCTATGAGGTACTTACCAGGATTACGCCCATATTAAAGATGAGAAAACAGAATTGTCTTTAGGCTATGGAATTTGCCCAAGGTCAGCCACCTTGGTTGGGGCACCCATGAAAGTCTGACTCTAAACATGTGCTTTTACCTGCTTTACTATCCTACATTCTGAGGGAATAGAAAGTTCCCAAGAATGAAGAGATCAGACGGGCTCACGCTGGGTCATGCGTGACCCCCTCCTCCAGGAAGGTCGGAATTCCTAGAGAAACTCTTGCCGAGGTAGGATCCCCTAATCTCATCTGAGTAGACAAAGTCTTGACCAGATAAGCCAGATCCACAGTGTTAAGGATTACGTCCGTGCCTATTACCCACCAATTCCACAGTGAGTGTTTGCAGAGGACTTGCTAAACCATCAAGCATAAATTGTGGTTCTTATCCTCAAGGAAATGGGGGAGATAAGATTTACACTAAAGAGAAAAGAGCAAATAATAGAATCACCACTCCAAGGCCCATCAGGATAGAGGAGGAAGTGGTACATTGGCCAGGGGAAGCTAGCCCTGATTTATACAAGAGTTTGGGGAGCAACTAACCTTTTAGGCTTCTCAAAGAAATAGCAAAATTTTGAAAATAAAACTCAGATGCATACCTTTCTTACTGGCCTCATTAGCTAGGTGAGCAGAGGTGTGCTGGGGAGTGGGGGGACACAGGGGTATGGATCCCCCTCTCCTCTCTTCATTTCTTTCTTGATCTGTAGATGAGGTCTTTGGCTCTGGCCTCTGCCAGCTTTGGGACCTGCCAGTGCAGCTGATAATGCAACAGGTTTCAGAGGACACGAAGCCACCATACTCCGCCCTCATCCCCAATACTGTGGGACTCCTTTCAGATGGACTAGATTAAACTAGAGGGCAAGAGGAAATTGAATAAAATGCTCGATTCCAAGACAGCAGTTCTTTAAATTTCATAGTCATAAACCCAGGAGGAGCACGTGCATAGATCTGGTCTGATGTTCCACAGCCAGGCGGTGAGCTTGAAAAGAAACAGCCCTGAGCATGCCGTCAGCAACAAATGCTCTATAGCAATTCTGTGGTTGTTAAATAACAATTTACAATGATTTATCTAGTTTCATTGACACGACTACCCTCCGAAATCCAATTGCACGCTAGTCCTGTTGCATTGGTCAGGAATGCGTTGAAAGTACAATGAAAGATCTTAAAGGAATAAGTTTAAAGAAAAGTTCTACAAGTAAAGAAGAAAGCAGGGGGTTCCTGAGGCTTGGCCTGGTGAATTCTGAAGACGGTGTGACCGTGGATGTGTCGGCCCATCTCTCAGAGCTTCGGATTCCTTAATGCAAACTCAGTGAGAGGAATGATACACGCTTCACTCTATGGCAGGAACGGCTGGTTAGGAGGCAGGTTTGTGAGAGTCCTTTGACGTTTTGAAGTGCCATTAAAAGATGGAGATATTAGAAAGGCATCAGCTTGAACTCAGAGACTGCCCCTCACGTTGATAGTTTCCATGAGCAATTTTCCCTCTTGTTGACTGGAACATTCTAAGACGCTGGTTTTTATTGACGGGAGGCCTAGAACAGGAGCCACAGATTCCACAGTTCCCGCCCAGCAAGTACCACTCTGCCTCCACTGGAGGAAGCACACACACACGCCAGGCACACCCACAGCCATGGCCAGCGTGAAGGAGCTGACCTGAGAGTACGTCCTGCCTGGGAGAGTCAAAGCTGGTTCGAGCAATGTTGGGCACACAGAACCTTCCTCATCAATGCCAGAATGCCCAAAGTGCATGGCGATCAACTGTTTACTCGTAACAGTAAGAAGAGACACGTGCTACTCTGAGACCTTTCTAACTTCTCGATGAAGGCATTTTCAGGGCTGTAACTTTCCTCTTATCACTGCTTTGGATGCATCCCAAAGGTTTTAGCAAGTTGTGTCCCTATATTTATTAATTTCAATTAAAAAAATTTTCTGCCATAATTTTGATGTTCACCCAAGAGATATTCAAAAGTAAGTTATTTAATTTCCGTATATTTGTGCAGTTTTCAGAGATCTTCTTGGTATTTAATGAGATCTGAACCCCAAATCTCATCTCCACACAATATCCCCACGTAATAAATCTGCTCATGCACCCTCTGTATCTAAAATAAAAGTTGAATTTTTTTAATTTAAAAAAGGAATAGACACATGAGTTTCTGGAAAATGAAGTGATTATTAGATAGTCAACTTTAGAGAAAAATCGACACTAGCCACTGGGTCTGAGCGAGTCAAGTGAGTGGATATGCATGTGTGTGTGGGGTGTGTGTGGGGGTGTGTTATTGGGGTGTGGTGTGTGTGGGTGTCTGATGTGATTGTGTGTGGGGGTGTGTGGTGTGTGTGGGGTGTGTGTGAGATTATTGAGTTGTGTGTGGTGTGATGGTTGAGGGTGTGTGTGGGGTGTGTGGGGTGTGTGGTGTGTGGGGTGTGTGTGGTGTGTGTTGTGTGGTGTGTGTGGAATGTGTGGTGTGTGGAGTGTGTGGTGTGTGTGGTGTGGGGTGTGTGGAGTGTGTGGTGTGTGTGGAATGTGTGGGGTGTGTGGAGTGTGTGGTGTGTGTGTTGTGTGTGGTGTGGTGTGTGTGGAATGTGTGGGGTGTGTGGGGTGTGTGGGGTGTGTGCCTGTGCCCAGTGAGGCGTGGTTTCTTTTCTCCGTCTATGGGAAAAGCCTGGCAATCCAATTACTTAGAAGCCTTTTGTGTCTTTTATAGAAATGTGCCATTTAAGTGTCTTTGAAGCCATTACTGAATCTTTCTGTTATTTTGGAAGGAGGGCGAATCAGAAGGAACCTCCCTGCTTTTAGCGACGGCGTTCCTCTAATTTGCTGTGCACGCTTGTCGGGACCCCTGTTTCTCCGTCCCCCATCTGGGGAGGATGCGGAGGAGGAGAAGGTGTGGACAGAGCTCCTCTCCCAGGCCCACTGCTGTGCAGACCCAGAGGTGACTCCTGGTTCAACACCTGTGAAGGGAGACGGGGCCAGAGCGGGCCTTGCAGCTGCCGCCCACAACTCCTGCCCCAGCGCAGGACAAAGCAACCCCGCCAGGAAGAAAGCTTGAAAATCCGGTGCTTTCTAGGAAACCACTGAAGTCTCTAGAATAAAAGGACACTTCCGAAGTCTGAAGACCCAGCTACAGAAGCCGTGGCCTGGAGGCAAGGAGGCATCGAGGAGGAAGGGAGGAGGAGGCGGCATGGGGAGGGAGAGGGGCAGTGGGAAGGGGCAGCCGGGAACTGCCTCGGCCTGGAAGGTCCTCCCAGATCAGGGCCGGGGGCAGTGTGAAGCCCCCCACCTCATACCATGGCCGTCTCTCTAGCCCAGCAGGGGCATGGGGTATCTCAGGGGCTGGCCCCACCATCTGCCGGCTCCAGATACCCTCCACGGGCGCCCCACAGGGGTGACAAGACCCCTCTGCAGCTGCGTTTCCTGCTGTAGGAGAGGCTGCTGTCCCCACAAGCCACCGCTTTGCAGACACGATGGGGGCTCACGACCCCTGAGGCCACTTGACCTGAGGGCCAAGGTCAGTTCTGCTTTTGGGAGGGACCTTCTGTCCTGGAGTCATGCCAGCCCCAAGCTATGACCCTGGACAGCTGGGCTGGAACTGAACCTGGGAAAGGGGTTACGCGAGGCCGGGGATTGTGCAGCAAGGCCTTCCTTTCTGAGGGGACCCGGGTCAAGCCTAGGTTTCCGGCGGCCATGGGCACCCTTGCCTGCACCCCTTCCTCTGTAATTACTTGTGTTGTTGCTCACAGGGGAGGCAGGGCTGGGTTCTGGCTGTCCCAGGCCAGCTGGTTGGAGCTCCATGCCAACCTTAAACCTCCTGGGACCTGCGTCTCCAGCAGAAGAGCCCAGGGGAGAGTCTGCCTGCACGGACCTCTGAGCTCAGTGGAAACTTCTGCCGCAGGCTGCCACATGATCCCTGTGGCCAGTGCCTGGTCACCCTCCCTCCTGTGGGCCAGTGGAGAGGGACAAGGCTTCCCTGGGGCCTGCTTCTGCTTTGCTGGGAACAGAGGAGAGTCTGAAGCCTGCTTGGGGGTCTGAGTTAAGGGGGGCCAGTGTGAAACCTGTCAGGGGTCTTCAAGCCAGCCCCTCACATCCCTGCTAGGTGCACCTGGATGGGCTGTGTGCCTTCCTTCCTAGAGTCCTGGGCAGTCACTGGAATGTGCGGAATCTGTCCCAGGTAGACTGGACACTGAATTGCTGAGTGGCTGTGGGGATACCCAGGTGACCGCAGAAACCTTGACCAGAAACAAAGCTGCACGCTGAGAGCCAGGTTGGGCTCTCTGGCCGTGTCTCTAGCTCCTCAAGTGACCCATCTGACCAGACCAGAGCAGCCACCCATGCCCTTGGCGCCCTGCTCACGCCATCTGTCTCAGGGGCTCAGCCATGTCTGCCTCATCTCCGCCCCGCTCACCCCCGCCACGTCTGCCCCGCTACCCACACTGCAGCTCTTGGTCACTTCCAGGTTCCTTAGGTCAGCCAGTGATGTCTTCTTCTCTTCAAATTCCAACCTGAACTTTACCACCAGCACCACTTGGCCACGGGGGAGGGACTCCCTCCTAAAGAGCGTCCGTGGTGCCACCCTGGGGCGTCTGTGGTTCTGCCCCTGCCCCACCGAGCCTCACTGCCCAAACTGAGTGGTCTGTGTGAGGCTGCCGGAGCCTCCCAGTTCTCACCACATCCATGAGGCCCTCCTCCTTTTTGTAATGTGAGGTTAGAATCTCAACATTCAAATCCCAGCATCTGTGCACACTGCGGGAAACCCATGAGCCTGCCCTCAGCTGTCCTGACACAGAGGCAACGACACTGGAGATTTTGAGACCACATCTGAATCCTAATGCGATTGCCTGTAAAATTCCTATTAATTATGATTGCTTCTCCATCTACTGGTCCCTAGAACATTTTGGTAATAATGTCATGACCACAATTCAAAGCCTTCTTCTGTAATTACTTGTGTTGTCTGGGAAGGCAGAGCTGGACTAGCTGTCCCCAGGCCTGCCGGATGGAGCCTGCCCACAGCAGCAGCCAAACCTCCTGGGACCTCGTCGCCGACAGCACGGTTCTGAATCCAGCCCACGCCTGTCTGCCCCAGACCGCCTTCCAACTTCCAGGAAAATAGCCAGCTTCCTAACATGCGCGTGCTGGTGGAGGCCAGAGATGCTTCCCGCACGCTACTTCCCTGGAGAGCTTTCTGATGCTCACTCTAATAAGCTCACATAAGGTCTTACTTTCAGATTGAAACTTTCCATTTGAGACCATGGAATGACCCAGAAGACTCCAGTGATGGTGTCAGAGAGTGACAGTTACCCCTGTGATCTCTGTTGGCCTTCACGGGTCACAGTGCCTCAGTGTCCCCTCCCCAGCCCACTGTTCCACAGCCAGGCAGTCAAAGGGGATTTCTAAAGGTTGAGCTCAGATCTAGGGAGAGGGCTTGTCATGAAGCCTGCCGGTACATCATAATTCACAGATACGGCCGTGCCTGGCCAGGGATGACAGCTGCTTCCACAGCCTGAGACATGCACGTCCTGCCGCCACTGCCCACAGATCCATGCCTGCCTTCCTCGTCATCCCTGTGTCTCCCAGGGAGCCTCTGGACACAATTGCTCACCCCTCACTGCAGCTGAGGATGTGCAGCTGTCCTGGGGGATCCCGTCTCAGGACACGCAGTGCAGGGCCCCTGGTGGGCATTCCCCCAATACGCTGTAGGTTTCCAATGCAAGGTTCCCCATTTACAGCAGGCACCTGTGGTAGGTGAACTCCTGAAAAATAGAGTCAGTCCAGCCCCTTGTATCGTATTATGACATCCACTGAAGGCTTATGGTGTTTATGTCTTGAGGGCTCTGTTTTCACCCATGATGCAACCTGTAGGTGGTACAAAATAAATGCCTCAAAGGCATGCTCTTACAACAGACAGCAATGAGAAAAATGCAGCCCTCTTCCGTCCAGCCCCAGCGAGCATTATGCTGTGTCCAGTAGGAGGTCAGCCACCCAGTCTGGAAAGGTTCTTCAACCTCCTCCGTCTTGGTCTAGAGTTACCTGAAATGCTCCCCTAAGATGTTCATTTTGTAGGTGTCATGTGGACCTTGCCCTGGTGTTCTCCTTCCTAGACATTTAAATTCCCAGGGCTGGGCCAGCCCATCAAGAGAGGATGGTACCATCCCATTGCTCTGCTCTAATGGCTAAAGAAGCTCAGGTTCTAGCCAAGGGTTCCCTGAGAAACTGAGGAAAGGAAGATGGAAATAGTTCTCTACCTTCAGAAGGTCCTGTTCGTTCTCCCATGAGAGCATGCTTGGAACTGGATTGTCTCACCACCACCAACCCGGGTGTGGCCTTCTCCATCGCCCGCCTGGACAGCTGCACA
>NC_044981.1:919574-920437 GCF_008728515.1 Papio anubis
CTGAGTGTGGCCTTCTCCATCGCCCGCCTGGACAGCTGCACGCTGAGTGTGGCCTTCTCCATCGCCCGCCTGGACAGCTGCACGCTGAGTGTGGCCTTCTCCATCGCCCGCCTGGACAGCTGCACACTGACAGGTGCTCATTCCACCTGCCTGATCCCATCACCTGCCTCTTAGCTCCAGCTGCATGGGCCTCCACTCGGAACTGACCTGGTTGTTTCTAGCATGAAAACTTTGCCCATCAGCTCTCCCCACCCAGGTAGCTTTGTCCAGGTCTTCTCCTTCAAGGCAGTCTGCTGCCAGCTCAAGGAACGCACCCTGAGAGGGATGACTTTGCCTCCCAATCTAAACAAAGGACTTCACTTTGTCTTTTATTTTCATCATAGCACTTATTAGAAGTGGGCATTGTATTTTAAGTAGATGTGTATTCCATCTGTAACCGCTGTTAGGAAGTGAACCTCGTGGAATCTTGTCTAGTTCAGCACTGAATCGTGAGTGTGTAGAGCACAGCAGGCACATGGTGGACACTTTCAGGGGTATTTGTAGGGTCCATGAGCAGAGGACGAGAGAAGGAGCTTCCATTCCAGTTTTGTTGGAATCGACTCCATTGCCATGCAGCTGCCTCATGTGCTGGGGCACTCAATATACAGAGGGGACTATGGCAGCAGAGGACTGAGCTCTGTGCAGGAAGCTCCTGTGAGCATCACTGAACAGGCGACCTGGGCTGAGGATGGGGCAGGGAAGGGCTACGCGCCACCCAGCAGCACGAGGTCATCCTATCGCTTTTCTTTCTTTCTTTTTTTTTTTTTTTTCTTTTTTTGAGACGGAGTCTCGCTCAGTCGCCCAGGCTGGAGTGCAGTGGCACG